>NW_027288375.1:0-36862 GCF_047511675.1 Marmota flaviventris | reverse complement strand
AGGACTCCTTCTACAGGGAACAAATCCTAGAGAGCACCCTGAGGCTTCATTAAGTGAGTCAAGATTCAAGCAGCTAACACAAACCGTGTTCGATTTAGAGTTTCAAATGCCTATATCCCTATAGGGTAAAAAGAAGTGAAACCTAAAAATTCAAACTGTTCCTTCAAATGAATGCGTCAACCTAGAAGGACGAAACTTGGGCAGCCATGTGCAACTCCTATACTTATCTTCCATGCCAAAGGTTCACAGGATTGGGTGGAAAAACAATATTGGCTGAGATTCCAGTAAACTTGGTGTTTTGCCGAAACTCTGCAAACGCTTTCAAATGAAAGTGTATTTTTCTGACCTCTGCTTAGGGCTACGTCAACAGGGAAGAAAGCAAAGAGAGCACATTGAGAACTAATTGAGTAAGTCAAGTTTCAACCAGCTAGCACAAACCATGTTTCATTTGGAATTCCAAATCCATGTATCCGTATAGGGGGAAACCAAGTGAAACTTCAAAATTCAAAGTGTTCCTGCAAACGAACGATTCAACGTAGAAAGACAAAATTGGGGCAGCCATGTTCAACTTCTCTAATTGTCTTTCCTGCCAAGTAGAAACAAGATCGGGTGAAAACATATTTGCTGAGATTCCAGTAAACTCGGAGTTTTGTTGGAAGCTCAGCAAACGCTTTCAAATGACAGTGTATTTGTGGGGTCTCTTCTTAGGGCTCTTTCAACAGGGAACAAAGCATAGAGATTGCAAGGAGAACTCCTGGAGGGAGTCAAGTTTCAAGCAGCGAGCACAAACCGTGTTCGATGAAGAGAGCCAAATGCATGTATACATATAAGAGAAAACGAAGTGAAACCTAAACATTCAAAGTGTTCATGAAAACGAATGCTTCACCTTTGAAGATCTGGTATACTCGTCTTTGCTCCCAAGTATCAACAAGTTCAATGGAAAAGATATTTGCTGAGATTCCAGTAAAATTCGAGTTCGGTGGAAGGTATGCAGATGCATGCAAATGAAAGTGTATATTACTTGCCTCTGCTTAGGGCTGTTTCATCAGGGAACAAAGCATGGAGAGGGCACTGAGAACTAATGGAGGAAGTAAAGTTTCAAGCAGCTAGCACAAACTGTGTTTGATTTAGAGATCCAAATGCATGTGTCCCTGTAGGGAAAAATGAAGGGAAACCTCAAAATTCAAAGGGTTCCTGCAAAGGAACCCTTTAACCAAGAAAAACGAAATTTGGGCTGCCATGTGCCACTGGTGTCCTCATCTTTACTGCCAAGAATGAACATGATCAGGTGAAAAAGTATTGGGTGAGATGCCAGTAAACTCGGAGTTCTGTGGAAGCTACGCAAATGCTTGAAAAGGAGAATGTATATCCCTTGCCTCTTCTTCGGGCGACTTCCTGGGGAACAAAGCATAGACAGCACACTGAGTACCAACTGAGAATTTCAAGTTTCAAGCAGCTACCACAAACGTGGTTTGATTTACAGTTCCAAATGTGTGTATCCCTGTAGGGGAAAACAAAGTGAATCCTAAAAATGCAAACGGTTTCTGGAAACGAATGCTTCAACCTAGAAGGATGAAATTTGGGTGGCCTAGTGAAACTGGTGTACTCTACTCATTGTTTCTGCCAAGTGTCAACAATATCAGGTGATAAATTACTTTCTGGGATTCCAGTAAACTCAGAATTCTGTGGAAGCTCTGCAAACACTTTCAATGAAAAGTGTATTTTCC
Organism: Marmota flaviventris; assembly: GCF_047511675.1. NCBI lineage: Eukaryota > Metazoa > Chordata > Mammalia > Rodentia > Sciuridae > Marmota > Marmota flaviventris. Next base: position 35,135 of record NW_027288375.1, on the reverse strand, counting down.
TTGCCTCCGCATAGGGCTACTTCAACAGGGAACAAAGCGTAGAGAACGCATTGAGTGTTAATTAAGTGAGTCAAGTTTTAAGCAGCTGGCACAAACCGTGTTTGATTTAGGTTTCCAAATGCATTCACACCTATAGGGGAAAAGAAGCTGAAACCTATAAATTGAAAGTGTTCCCCTAAATGAACTCTTCAACATAGAAGAACAAACTTTGGCAGCCAAGTGCAAGTGATATACTCGTCTTTCCTGCCAAGTATCAGTCAACACGATCGGTTGAAAAATAGTTGCTGAAATTACAGTATATTCAGAATTCTTTGGAAGCTTAGCAAACGCTTACAGAATAACCTCTTTTCCTTGCCTCTGCATAGGACTCCTTCTACAGGGAACAAATCCTAGAGAGCACCCTGAGGCTTCATTAAGTGAGTCAAGATTCAAGCAGCTAACACAAACCGTGTTCGATTTAGAGTTTCAAATGCCTATATCCCTATAGGGTAAAAAGAAGTGAAACCTAAAAATTCAAACTGTTCCTTCAAATGAATGCGTCAACCTAGAAGGACGAAACTTGGGCAGCCATGTGCAACTCCTATACTTATCTTCCATGCCAAAGGTTCACAGGATTGGGTGGAAAAACAATATTGGCTGAGATTCCAGTAAACTTGGTGTTTTGCCGAAACTCTGCAAACGCTTTCAAATGAAAGTGTATTTTTCTGACCTCTGCTTAGGGCTACGTCAACAGGGAAGAAAGCAAAGAGAGCACATTGAGAACTAATTGAGTAAGTCAAGTTTCAACCAGCTAGCACAAACCATGTTTCATTTGGAATTCCAAATCCATGTATCCGTATAGGGGGAAACCAAGTGAAACTTCAAAATTCAAAGTGTTCCTGCAAACGAACGATTCAACGTAGAAAGACAAAATTGGGGCAGCCATGTTCAACTTCTCTAATTGTCTTTCCTGCCAAGTAGAAACAAGATCGGGTGAAAACATATTTGCTGAGATTCCAGTAAACTCGGAGTTTTGTTGGAAGCTCAGCAAACGCTTTCAAATGACAGTGTATTTGTGGGGTCTCTTCTTAGGGCTCTTTCAACAGGGAACAAAGCATAGAGATTGCAAGGAGAACTCCTGGAGGGAGTCAAGTTTCAAGCAGCGAGCAGAAACCGTGTTCGATGTAGAGAGCCAAATGCATGTATACATATAAGAGAAAACGAAGTGAAACCTAAACATTCAAAGTGTTCATGCAAACGAATGCTTCACCTTTGAAGATCTGGTATACTCGTCTTTGCTCCCAAGTATCAACAAGTTCAATGGAAAAGCTATTTGCTGCGATTCCAGTAAAATTCGAGTTCGGTGGAAGGTATGCAGATGCATGCAAATGAAAGTGTATATTACTTGCCTCTGCTTAGGGCTGTTTCAACAGGGAACAAAGCATGGAGAGGGCACTGAGAACTAATGGAGGAAGTAAAGTTTCAAGCAGCTAGCACAAACTGTGTTTGATTTAGAGATCCAAATGCATGTGTCCCTGTAGGGAAAAATGAAGGGAAACCTCAAAATTCAAAGGGTTCCTGCAAAGGAACCCTTGAACCTAGAAAAACGAAATTTGGGCTGCCATGTGCCACTGGTGTCCTCATCTTTACTGCCAAGAATGAACATGATCAGGTGAAAAAGTATTGGGTGAGATGCCAGTAAACTCGGAGTTCTGTGGAAGCTACGCAAATGCTTGAAAAGGAGAATGTATATCCCTTGCCTCTTCTTAGGGCGACTTCCTGGGGAACAAAGCATAGACAGCACACTGAGTACCAACTGAGAATTTCAAGTTTCAAGCAGCTACCACAAACGTGGTTTGATTTACAGTTCCAAATGTGTGTATCCCTGTAGGGGAAAACAAAGTGAATCCTAAAAATGCAAAGGGTTTCTGGAAACGAATGCTTCAACCTAGAAGGATGAAATTTGGGTGGCCTAGTGAAACTGGTGTACTCTACTCATTGTTCCTGCCAAGTGTCAACAATATCAGGTGATAAATTACTTTCTGGGATTCCAGTAAACTCAGAATTCTGTGGAAGCTCTGCAAACACTTTCAATGAAAAGTGTATTTTCCTTGCCTCCGCATAGGGCTACTTCAACAGGGAACAAAGCGTAGAGAACACATTGAGTGTTAATTAAGTGAGTCAAGTTTTAAGCAGCTGGCACAAACCGTGTTTCATTTAGGTTTCCAAATGCATTCACACCTATAGGGGAAAAGAAGCTGAAACCTATAAATTGAAAGTGTTCCCCTAAATGAACTCTTCAACATAGAAGAACAAACTTTGGCAGCCAAGTGCAAGTGATATACTCGTCTTTCCTGCCAAGTATCAGTCAACACGATCGGTTGAAAAATAGTTGCTGAAATTACAGTATATTCAGAATTCTTTGGAAGCTTAGCAAACGCTTACAGAATAACCTCTTTTCCTTGCCTCTGCATAGGACTCCTTCTACAGGGAACAAATCCTAGAGAGCACCCTGAGGCTTCATTAAGTGAGTCAAGATTCAAGCAGCTAACACAAACCGTGTTCGATTTAGAGTTTCAAATGCCTATATCCCTATAGGGTAAAAAGAAGTGAAACCTAAAAATTCAAACTGTTCCTTCAAATGAATGCGTCAACCTAGAAGGACGAAACTTGGGCAGCCATGTGCAACTCCTATACTTATCTTCCATGCCAAAGGTTCACAGGATTGGGTGGAAAAACAATATTGGCTGAGATTCCAGTAAACTTGGTGTTTTGCCGAAACTCTGCAAACGCTTTCAAATGAAAGTGTATTTTCTGACCTCTGCTTAGGGCTACGTCAACAGGGAAGAAAGCAAAGAGAGCACATTGAGAACTAATTGAGTAAGTCAAGTTTCAACCAGCTAGCACAAACCATGTTTCATTTGGAATTCCAAATCCATGTATCCGTATAGGGGGAAACCAAGTGAAACTTCAAAATTCAAAGTGTTCCTGCAAACGAACGATTCAACGTAGAAAGACAAAATTGGGGCAGCCATGTTCAACTTCTCTAATTGTCTTTCCTGCCAAGTAGAAACAAGATCGGGTGAAAACATATTTGCTGAGATTCCAGTAAACTCGGAGTTTTGTTGGAAGCTCAGCAAACGCTTTCAAATGACAGTGTATTTGTGGGGTCTCTTCTTAGGGCTCTTTCAACAGGGAACAAAGCATAGAGATTGCAAGGAGAACTCCTGGAGGGAGTCAAGTTTCAAGCAGCGAGCAGAAACCGTGTTCGATGTAGAGAGCCAAATGCATGTATACATATAAGAGAAAACGAAGTGAAACCTAAACATTCAAAGTGTTCATGCAAACGAATGCTTCACCTTTGAAGATCTGGTATACTCGTCTTTGCTCCCAAGTATCAACAAGTTCAATGGAAAAGCTATTTGCTGCGATTCCAGTAAAATTCGAGTTCGGTGGAAGGTATGCAGATGCATGCAAATGAAAGTGTATATTACTTGCCTCTGCTTAGGGCTGTTTCAACAGGGAACAAAGCATGGAGAGGGCACTGAGAACTAATGGAGGAAGTAAAGTTTCAAGCAGCTAGCACAAACTGTGTTTGATTTAGAGATCCAAATGCATGTGTCCCTGTAGGGAAAAATGAAGGGAAACCTCAAAATTCAAAGGGTTCCTGCAAAGGAACCCTTGAACCTAGAAAAACGAAATTTGGGCTGCCATGTGCCACTGGTGTCCTCATCTTTACTGCCAAGAATGAACATGATCAGGTGAAAAAGTATTGGGTGAGATGCCAGTAAACTCGGAGTTCTGTGGAAGCTACGCAAATGCTTGAAAAGGAGAATGTATATCCCTTGCCTCTTCTTAGGGCGACTTCCTGGGGAACAAAGCATAGACAGCACACTGAGTACCAACTGAGAATTTCAAGTTTCAAGCAGCTACCACAAACGTGGTTTGATTTACAGTTCCAAATGTGTGTATCCCTGTAGGGGAAAACAAAGTGAATCCTAAAAATGCAAAGGGTTTCTGGAAACGAATGCTTCAACCTAGAAGGATGAAATTTGGGTGGCCTAGTGAAACTGGTGTACTCTACTCATTGTTCCTGCCAAGTGTCAACAATATCAGGTGATAAATTACTTTCTGGGATTCCAGTAAACTCAGAATTCTGTGGAAGCTCTGCAAACACTTTCAATGAAAAGTGTATTTTCCTTGCCTCCGCATAGGGCTACTTCAACAGGGAACAAAGCGTAGAGAACACATTGAGTGTTAATTAAGTGAGTCAAGTTTTAAGCAGCTGGCACAAACCGTGTTTCATTTAGGTTTCCAAATGCATTCACACCTATAGGGGAAAAGAAGCTGAAACCTAAAAATTCAAAGTGTTCCCCTAAATGAACTCTTCAACATAGAAGAACAAACTTTGGCAGCCAAGTGCAAGTGATATACTCGTCTTTCCTGCCAAGTATCAATCAACACGATCGGTTGAAAAATAGTTGCTGAAATTACAGTATATTCAGAATTCTTTGGAAGCTTAGCAAACGCTTACAGAATAACCTCTTTTCCTTGCCTCTGCATAGGACTCCTTCTACAGGGAACAAATCCTAGAGAGCACCCTGAGGCTTCATTAAGTGAGTCAAGATCCAAGCAGCTAACGCAAACCGTGTTCGATTTAGAGTTTCAAATGCCTATATCCCTATAGGGTAAAAAGAAGTGAAACCTAAAAATTCAAACTGTTCCTTCAAATGAATGCGTCAACCTAGAAGGACGAAACTTGGGCAGCCATGTGCAACTCCTATACTTATCTTCCATGCCAAAGGTTCACAGGATTGGGTGGAAAAACAATATTGGCTGAGATTCCAGTAAACTTGGTGTTTTGCCGAAACTCTGCAAACGCTTTCAAATGAAATTGTATTTTTCTGACCTCTGCTTAGGGCTACGTCAACAGGGAAGAAAGCAAAGAGAGCACATTGAGAACTAATTGAGTAAGTCAAGTTTCAACCAGCTAGCACAAACCATGTTTCATTTGGAATTCCAAATCCATGTATCCGTATAGGGGGAAACCAAGTGAAACTTCAAAATTCAAAGTGTTCCTGCAAACGAACGATTCAACGTAGAAAGACAAAATTGGGGCAGCCATGTTCAACTTCTCTAATTGTCTTTCCTGCCAAGTAGAAACAAGATCGGGTGAAAATATATTTGCTGAGATTCCAGTAAACTCGGAGTTTTGTTGGAAGCTCAGCAAATGCTTTCAAATGACAGTGTATTTGTGGGGTCTCTTCTTAGGGCTCTTTCAACAGGGAACAAAGCATAGAGATTGCAAGGAGAACTCCTGGAGGGAGTCAAGTTTCAAGCAGCGAGCACAAACCGTGTTCGATGTAGAGAGCCAAATGCATGTATACATATAAGAGAAAACGAAGTGAAACCTAAACATTCAAAGTGTTCATGCAAACGAATGCTTCACCTTTGAAGATCTGGTATCCTCGTCTTTGCTCCCAAGTATCAACAAGTTCAATGGAAAAGCTATTTGCTGCGATTCCAGTAAAATTCGAGTTCGGTGGAAGGTATGCAGATGCATGCAACTGAAACTGTATATTACTTGCCTCTGCTTAGGGCTGTTTCAACAGGGAACAAAGCATGGAGAGGGCACTGAGAACTAATGGAGGAAGTAAAGTTTCAAGCAGCTAGCATAAACTGTGTTTGATTTAGAGATCCAAATGCATGTGTCCCTGTAGGGAAAAATGAAGGGAAACCTCAAAATTCAAAGGGTTCCTGCAAAGGAACCCTTTAACCTAGCAAAACGAAATTTGGGCTGCCATGTGCCACTGGTGTCCTCATCTTTACTGCCAAGAATGAACATGATCAGGTGAAAAAGTATTGGGTGAGATGCCAGTAAACTCGGAGTTCTGTGGAAGCTACGCAAATGCTTGAAAAGGAGAATGTATATCCCTTGCCTCTTCTTAGGGCGACTTCCTGGGGAACAAAGCATAGACAGCACACTGAGTACCAACTGAGAATTTCAAGTTTCAAGCAGCTACCACAAACGTGGATTGATTTACAGTTCCAAATGTGTGTATCCCTGTAGGGGAAAACAAAGTGAATCCTAAAAATGCAAACGGTTTCTGGAAACGAATGCTTCAACCTAGAAGGATGAAATTTGGGTGGCCTAGTGAAACTGGTGTACTCTACTCATTGTTCCTGCCAAGTGTCAACAATATCAGGTGATAAATTACTTTCTGGGATTCCAGTAAACTCAGAATTCTGTGGAAGCTCTGCAAACACTTTCAATGAAAAGTGTATTTTCCTTGCCTCCGCATAGGGCTACTTCAACAGGGAAAAAAGCGTAAAGAACGCATTGAGTGTTAATTAAGGGAGTCAAGTTTTAAGCAGCTGGCACAAACCGTGTTTGATTTAGGTTTCCAAATGCATTCACACCTATAGGGGAAAAGAAGCTGAAACCTAAAAATTCAAAGTGTTCCCCTAAATGAACTCTTCAACATAGAAGAACAAACTTTGGCAGCCAAGTGCAAGTGATATACTCGTCTTTCCTGCCAAGTATCAATCAACACGATCGGTTGAAAATAGTTGCTGAAATTACAGTATATTCAGAATTCTTTGGAAGCTTAGCAAACGCTTACAGAATAACCTCTTTTCCTTGCCTCTGCATAGGACTCCTTCTACAGGGAACAAATCCTAGAGAGCACCCTGAGGCTTCATTAAGTGAGTCAAGATCCAAGCAGCTAACGCAAACCGTGTTCGATTTAGAGTTTCAAATGCCTATATCCCTATAGGGTAAAAAGAAGTGAAACCTAAAAATTCAAACTGTTCCTTCAAATGAATGCGTCAACCTAGAAGGACGAAACTTGGGCAGCCATGTGCAACTCCTATACTTATCTTCCATGCCAAAGGTTCACAGGATTGGGTGGAAAAACAATATTGGCTGAGATTCCAGTAAACTTGGTGTTTTGCCGAAACTCTGCAAACGCTTTCAAATGAAAGTGTATTTTTCTGACCTCTGCTTAGGGCTACGTCAACAGGGAAGAAAGCAAAGAGAGCACATTGAGAACTAATTGAGTAAGTCAAGTTTCAACCAGCTAGCACAAACCATGTTTCATTTGGAATTCCAAATCCATGTATCCGTATAGGGGGAAACCAAGTGAAACTTCAAAATTCAAAGTGTTCCTGCAAACGAACGATTCAACGTAGAAAGACAAAATTGGGGCAGCCATGTTCAACTTCTCTAATTGTCTTTCCTGCCAAGTAGAAACAAGATCGGGTGAAAACATATTTGCTGAGATTCCAGTAAACTCGGAGTTTTGTTGGAAGCTCAGCAAACGCTTTCAAATGACAGTGTATTTGTGGGGTCTCTTCTTAGGGCTCTTTCAACAGGGAACAAAGCATAGAGATTGCAAGGAGAACTCCTGGAGGGAGTCAAGTTTCAAGCAGCGAGCACAAACCGTGTTCGATTTAGAGAGCCAAATGCATGTATACATATAAGAGAAAACGAAGTGAAACCTAAACATTCAAAGTGTTCATGCAAACGAATGCTTCACCTTTGAAGATCTGGTATACTCGTCTTTGCTCCCAAGTATCAACAAGTTCAATGGAAAAGCTATTTGCTGCGATTCCAGTAAAATTCGAGTTCGGTGGAAGGTATGCAGATGCATGCAAATGAAAGTGTATATTACTTGCCTCTGCTTAGGGCTGTTTCAACAGGGAACAAAGCAAGGAGAGGGCACTGAGAACTAATGGAGGAAGTAAAGTTTCAAGCAGCTAGCACAAACTGTGTTTGATTTAGAGATCCAAATGCATGTGTCCCTGTAGGGAAAAATGAAGGGAAACCTCAAATTCAAAGGGTCCCTGCAAAGGAACCCTTTAACCTAGAAAAACGAAATTTGGGCTGCCATGTGCCACTGGTGTCCTCATCTTTACTGCCAAGAATGAACATGATCAGGTGAAAAAGTATTGGGTGAGATGCCAGTAAACTCGGAGTTCTGTGGAAGCTACGCAAATGCTTGAAAAGGAGAATGTATATCCCTTGCCTCTTCTTCGGGCGACTTCCTGGGGAACAAAGCATAGACAGCACACTGAGTACCAACTGAGAATTTCAAGTTTCAAGCAGCTACCACAAACGTGGTTTGATTTACAGTTCCAAATGTGTGTATCCCTGTAGGGGAAAACAAAGTGAATCCTAAAAATGCAAACGGTTTCTGGAAACGAATGCTTCAACCTAGAAGGATGAAATTTGGGTGGCCTAGTGAAACTGGTGTACTCTACTCATTGTTCCTGCCAAGTGTCAACAATATCAGGTGATAAATTACTTTCTGGGATTCCAGTAAACTCAGAATTCTGTGGAAGCTCTGCAAACACTTTCAATGAAAAGTGTATTTTCCTTGCCTCCGCATAGGGCTACTTCAACAGGGAACAAAGCGTAGAGAACGCATTGAGTGTTAATTAAGTGAGTCAAGTTTTAAGCAGCTGGCACAAACCGTGTTTGATTTAGGTTTCCAAATGCATTCACACCTATAGGGGAAAAGAAAATGAAACCTAAAAATTCAAAGTGTTCCCCTAAATGAACTCTTCAACATAGAAGAACAAACTTTGGCAGCCAAGTGCAAGTGATATACTCGTCTTTCCTGCCAAGTATCAATCAACAAGATCGGTTGAAAAATAGTTGCTGAAATTACAGTATATTCAGAATTCTTTGGAAGCTTAGCAAACGCTTACAGAATAACCTCTTTTCCTTGCCTCTGCATAGGACTCCCTCTACAGGGTACAAATCCTAGAGAGCACCCTGAGGCTTCATTAAGTGAGTTAAGATTCAAGCAGCTAACACAAACCGTGTTCGATTTAGAGTTTCAAATGCCTATATCCCTATAGGGTAAAAAGAAGTGAAACCTAAAAATTCAAACTGTTCCTTCAAATGAATGCGTCAACCTAGAAGGACGAAACTTGGGCAGCCATGTGCAACTCCTATACTTATCTTCCATGCCAAAGGTTCACAGGATTGGGTGGAAAAACAATATTGGCTGAGATTCCAGTAAACTTGGTGTTTTGCCGAAACTCTGCAAACACTTTCAAATGAAAGTGTATTTTTCTGACCTCTGCTTAGGGCTACGTCAACAGGGAAGAAAGCAAAGAGAGCACATTGAGAACTAATTGAGTAAGTCAAGTTTCAACCAGCTAGCACAAACCATGTTTCATTTGGAATTCCAAATCCATGTATCCGTATAGGGGGAAACCAAGTGAAACTTCAAAATTCAAAGTGTTCCTGCAAACGAACGATTCAACGTAGAAAGACCAAATTGGGGCAGCCATGTTCAACTTCTCTAATTGTCTTTCCTGCCAAGTAGAAACAAGATCGGGTGAAAACATATTTGCTGAGATTCCAGTAAACTCGGAGTTTTGTTGGAAGCTCAGCAAACGCTTTCAAATGACAGTGTATTTGTGGGGTCTCTTCTTAGGGCTCTTTCAACAGGGAACAAAGCATAGAGATTGCAAGGAGAACTCCTGGAGGGAGTCAAGTTTCAAGCAGCGAGCACAAACCGTGTTCGATTTAGAGAGCCAAATGCATGTATACATATAAGAGAAAACGAAGTGAAACCTAAACATTCAAAGTGTTCATGCAAACGAATGCTTCACCTTTGAAGATCTGGTATACTCGTCTTTGCTCCCAAGTATCAACAAGCTCAATGGAAAAGCTATTTGCTGCGATTCCAGTAAAATTCGAGTTCGGTGGAAGGTATGCAGATGCATGCAAATGAAAGTGTATATTACTTGCCTCTGCTTAGGGCTGTTTCAACAGGGAACAAAGCATGGAGAGGGCACTGAGAACTAATGGAGGAAGTAAAGTTTCAAGCAGCTAGCACAAACTGTGTTTGATTTAGAGATCCAAATGCATGTGTCCCTGTAGGGAAAAATGAAGGGAATCCTCAAAATTCAAAGGGTTCCTGCAAAGGAACCCTTTAACCTAGAAAAACGAAATTTGGGCTGCCATGTGCCACTGGTGTCCTCATCTTTACTGCCAAGAATGAACATGATCAGGTGAAAAAGTATTGGGTGAGATGCCAGTAAACTCGGAGTTCTGTGGAAGCTACGCAAATGCTTGAAAAGGAGAATGTATATCCCTTGCCTCTTCTTAGGGCGACTTCCTGGGGAACAAAGCATAGACAGCACACTGAGTACCAACTGAGAATTTCAAGTTTCAAGCAGCTACCACAAACGTGGTTTGATTTACAGTTCCAAATGTGTGTATCCCTGTAGGGGAAAACAAAGTGAATCCTAAAAATGCAAAGGGTTTCTGGAAACGAATGCTTCAACCTAGAAGGATGAAATTTGGGTGGCCTAGTGAAACTGGTGTACTCTACTCATTGTTCCTGCCAAGTGTCAACAATATCAGGTGATAAATTACTTTCTGGGATTCCAGTAAACTCAGAATTCTGTGGAAGCTCTGCAAACACATTCAATGAAAAGTGTATTTTCCTTGCCTCCGCATAGGGCTACTTCAACAGGGAACAAAGCGTAGAGAACGCATTGAGTGTTAATTAAGTGAGTCAAGTTTTAAGCAGCTGGCACAAACCGTGTTTGATTTAGGTTTCCAAATGCATTCACACCTATAGGGGAAAAGAAACTGAAACCTAAAAATTCAAAGTGTTCCCCTAAATGAACTCTTCAACATAGAAGAACAAACTTTGGCAGCCAAGTGCAAGTGATATACTCGTCTTTCCTGCCAAGTATCAATCAACAAGATCGGTTGAAAAATAGTTGCTGAAATTACAGTATATTCAGAATTCTTTGGAAGCTTAGCAAACGCTTACAGAATAACCTCTTTTCCTTGCCTCTGCATAGGACTCCTTCTACAGGGAACAAATCCTAGAGAGCACCCTGAGGCTTCATTAAGTGAGTCAAGATTCAAGCAGCTAACACAAACCGTGTTCGATTTAGAGTTTCAAATGCCTATATCCCTATAGGGTAAAAAGAAGTGAAACCTAAAAATTCAAACTGTTCCTTCAAATGAATGCGTCAACCTAGAAGGACGAAACTTGGGCAGCCATGTGCAACTCCTATACTTATCTTCCATGCCAAAGGTTCACAGGATTGGGTGGAAAAACAATATTGGCTGAGATTCCAGTAAACTTGGTGTTTTGCCGAAACTCTGCAAACGCTTTCAAATGAAAGTGTATTTTTCTGACCTCTGCTTAGGGCTACGTCAACAGGGAAGAAAGCAAAGAGAGCACATTGAGAACTAATTGAGTAAGTCAAGTTTCAACCAGCTAGCACAAACCATGTTTCATTTGGAATTCCAAATCCATGTATCCGTATAGGGGGAAACCAAGTGAAACTTCAAAATTCAAAGTGTTCCTGCAAACGAACGATTCAACGTAGAAAGACAAAATTGGGGCAGCCATGTTCAACTTCTCTAATTGTCTTTCCTGCCAAGTAGAAACAAGATCGGGTGAAAACATATTTGCTGAGATTCCAGTAAACTCGGAGTTTTGTTGGAAGCTCAGCAAACGCTTTCAAATGACAGTGTATTTGTGGGGTCTCTTCTTAGGGCTCTTTCAACAGGGAACAAAGCATAGAGATTGCAAGGAGAACTCCTGGAGGGAGTCAAGTTTCAAGCAGCGAGCACAAACCGTGTTCGATTTAGAGAGCCAAATGCATGTATACATATAAGAGAAAACGAAGTGAAACCTAAACATTCAAAGTGTTCATGCAAACGAATGCTTCACCTTTGAAGATCTGGTATACTCGTCTTTGCTCCCAAGTATCAACAAGTTCAATGGAAAAGCTATTTGCTGCGATTCCAGTAAAATTCGAGTTCGGTGGAAGGTATGCAGATGCATGCAAATGAAAGTGTATATTACTTGCCTCTGCTTAGGGCTGTTTCAACAGGGAACAAAGCATGGAGAGGGCACTGAGAACTAATGGAGGAAGTAAAGTTTCAAGCAGCTAGCACAAACTGTGTTTGATTTAGAGATCCAAATGCATGTGTCCCTGTAGGGAAAAATGAAGGGAAACCTCAAAATTCAAAGGGTTCCTGCAAAGGAACCCTTTAACCTAGAAAAACGAAATTTGGGCTGCCATGTGCCACTGGTGTCCTCATCTTTACTGCCAAGAATGAACATGATCAGGTGAAAAAGTATTGGGTGAGATGCCAGTAAACTCGGAGTTCTGTGGAAGCTACGCAAATGCTTGAAAAGGAGAATGTATATCCCTTGCCTCTTCTTAGGGCGACTTCCTGGGGAACAAAGCATAGACAGCACACTGAGTACCAACTGAGAATTTCAAGTTTCAAGCAGCTACCACAAACGTGGTTTGATTTACAGTTCCAAATGTGTGTATCCCTGTAGGGGAAAACAAAGTGAATCCTAAAAATGCAAACGGTTTCTGGAAACGAATGCTTCAACCTAGAAGGATGAAATTTGGGGTGGCCTAGTGAAACTGGTGTACTCTACTCATTGTTCCTGCCAAGTGTCAACAATATCAGGTGATAAATTACTTTCTGGGATTCCAGTAAACTCAGAATTCTGTGGAAGCTCTGCAAACACTTTCAATGAAAAGTGTATTTTCCTTGCCTCCGCATAGGGCTACTTCAACAGGGAACAAAGCGTAGAGAACGCATTGAGTGTTAATTAAGTGAGTCAAGTTTTAAGCAGCTGGCACAAACCGTGTTTCATTTAGGTTTCCAAATGCATTCACACCTATAGGGGAAAAGAAACTGAAACCTAAAAATTCAAAGTGTTCCCCTAAATGAACTCTTCAACACAAAAGAACAAACTTTGGCAGCCAAGTGCAAGTGATATACTCGTCTTTCCTGCCAAGTATCAATCAACACGATCGGTTGAAAAATAGTTGCTGAAATTACAGTATATTCAGAATTCTTTGGAAGCCTAGCAAACGCTTACAGAATAACCTCTTTTCCTTGCCTCTGCATAGGACTCCTTCTACAGCGAACAAATCCTAGAGAGCACCCTGAGGCTTCATTAAGTGAGTCAAGATTCAAGCAGCTAACACAAACCGTGTTCGATTTAGAGTTTCAAATGCCTATATCCCTATAGGGTAAAAAGAAGTGAAACCTAAAAATTCAAACTGTTCCTTCAAATAAGTGCGTCAACCTAGAAGGACGAAACTTGGGCAGCCATGTGCAACTCCTATACTTATCTTCCATGCCAAAGGTTCACAGGATTGGGTGGAAAAACAATATTGGCTGAGATTCCAGTAAACTTGGTGTTTTGCCGAAACTCTGCAAATGCTTTCAAATGAAAGTGTATTTTTCTGACCTCTGCTTAGGGCTACGTCAACAGGGAAGAAAGCAAAGAGAGCACATTGAGAACTAATTGAGTAAGTCAAGTTTCAACCAGCTAGCACAAACCATGTTTCATTTGGAATTCCAAATCCATGTATCCGTATAGGGGAAACCAAAGTGAAACTTCAAAATTCAAAGTGTTCCTGCAAACGAACGATTCAACGTAGAAAGACAAAATTGGGGCAGCCATGTTCAACTTCTCTAATTGTCTTTCCTGCCAAGTAGAAACAAGATCGGGTGAAAACATATTTGCTGAGATTCCAGTAAACTCGGAGTTTGTTGAAAGCTCAGCAAACGCTTTCAAATGACAGTGTATTTGTGGGGTCTCTTCTTAGGGCTCTTTCAACAGGTAACAAAGCATAGAGATTGCAAGGAGAACTCCTGGAGGGAGTCAAGTTTCAAGCAGCGAGCACAAACCGTGTTCGATTTAGAGAGCCAAATGCATGTATACATATAAGAGAAAACGAAGTGAAACCTAAACATTCAAAGTGTTCATGCAAACGAATGCTTCACCTTTGAAGATCTGGTATACTCGTCTTTGCTCCCAAGTATCAACAAGTTCAATGGAAAAGCTATTTGCTGCGATTCCAGTAAAATTCGAGTTCGGTGGAAGGTATGCAGATGCATGCAAATGAAAGTGTATATTACTTGCCTCTGCTTAGGGCTGTTTCAACAGGGAACAAAGCATGGAGAGGGCACTGAGAACTAATGGAGGAAGTAAAGTTTCAAGCAGCTAGCACAAACTGTGTTTGATTTAGAGATCCAAATGCATGTGTCCCTGTAGGGAAAAATGAAGGGAAACCTCAAAATTCAAAGGGTTCCTGCAAAGGAACCCTTTAACCTAGAAAAACGAAATTTGGGCTGCCATGTGCCACTGGTGTCCTCATCTTTACTGCCAAGAATGAACATGATCAGGTGAAAAAGTATTGGGTGAGATGCCAGTAAACTCGGAGTTCTGTGGAAGCTACGCAAATGCTTGAAAAGGAGAATGTATATCCCTTGCCTCTTCTTAGGGCGACTTCCTGGGGAACAAAGCATAGACAGCACACTGAGTACCAACTGAGAATTTCAAGTTTCAAGCAGCTACCACAAACGTGGTTTGATTTACAGTTCCAAATGTGTGTATCCCTGTAGGGGAAAACAAAGTGAATCCTAAAAATGCAAACGGTTTCTGGAAACGAATGCTTCAACCTAGAAGGATGAAATTTGGGTGGCCTAGTGAAACTGGTGTACTCTACTCATTGTTCCTGCCAAGTGTCAACAATATCAGGTGATAAATTACTTTCTGGGGATTCCAGTAAACTCAGAATTCTGTGGAAGCTCTGCAAACACTTTCAATGAAAAGTGTATTTTCCTTGCCTCCGCATAGGGCTACTTCAACAGGGAACAAAGCGTAGAGAACGCATTGAGTGTTAATTAAGTGAGTCAAGTTTTAAGCAGCTGGCACAAACCGTGTTTCATTTAGGTTTCCAAATGCATTCACACCTATAGGGGAAAAGAAACTGAAACCTAAAATTCAAAGTGTTCCCCTAAATGAACTCTTCCAACACAAAAGAACAAACTTTGGCAGCCAAGTGCAAGTGATATACTCGTCTTTCCTGCCAAGTATCAATCAACACGATCGGTTGAAAAATAGTTGCTGAAATTACAGTATATTCAGAATTCTTTGGAAGCCTAGCAAACGCTTACAGAATAACCTCTTTTCCTTGCCTCTGCATAGGACTCCTTCTACAGGGAACAAATCCTAGAGAGCACCCTGAGGCTTCATTAAGTGAGTCAAGATTCAAGCAGCTAACACAAACCGTGTTCGATTTAGAGTTTCAAATGCCTATATCCTATAGGGTAAAAAGAAGTGAACCTAAAAAATTCAAACTGTTCCTTCAAATAAGTGCGTCAACCTAGAAGGACGAAACTTGGGCAGCCATGTGCAACTCCTATACTTATCTTCCATGCCAAAGGTTCACAGGATTGGGTGGAAAAACAATATTGGCTGAGATTCCAGTAAACTTGGTGTTTTGCGAAACTCTGCAAACGCTTTCAAATGAAAGTGTATTTTTCTGACCTCTGCTTAGGGCTACGTCAACAGGGAAGAAAGCAAAGAGAGCACATTGAGAACTAATTGAGTAAGTCAAGTTTCAACAGCTAGCACAAACCATGTTTCATTTGGAATTCCAAATCCATGTATCCGTATAGGGGGAAACCAAGTGAAACTTCAAAATTCAAAGTGTTCCTGCAAACGAACGATTCAACGTAGAAAAGACAAAATTGGGGCAGCCATGTTCAACTTCTCTAATTGTCTTTCCTGCCAAGTAGAAACAAGATCGGGTGAAAACATATTTGCTGAGATTCCAGTAAACTCGGAGTTTTGTTGGAAGCTCAGCAAACGCTTTCAAATGACAGTGTATTTGTGGGGTCTCTTCTTAGGGCTCTTTCAACAGGGAACAAAGCATAGAGATTGCAAGGAGAACTCCTGGAGGGAGTCAAGTTTCAAGCAGCGAGCACAAACCGTGTTCGATTTAGAGAGCCAAATGCATGTATACATATAAGAGAAAACGAAGTGAAACCTAAACATTCAAAGTGTTCATGCAAACGAATGCTTCACCTTTGAAGATCTGGTATACTCGTCTTTGCTCCCAAGTATCAACAAGTTCAATGGAAAAGCTATTTGCTGCGATTCCAGTAAAATTCGAGTTCGGTGGAAGGTATGCAGATGCATGCAAATGAAAGTGTATATTACTTGCCTCTGCTTAGGGCTGTTTCAACAGGGAACAAAGCATGGAGAGGGCACTGAGAACTAATGGAGGAAGTAAAGTTTCAAGCAGCTAGCACAAACTGTGTTTGATTTAGAGATCCAAATGCATGTGTCCCTGTAGGGAAAATGAAGGGAAACCTCAAAATTCAAAGGGTTCCTGCAAAGGAACCCTTGAACCTAGAAAAACGAAATTTGGGCTGCCATGTGCCACTGGTGTCCTCATCTTTACTGCCAAGAATGAACATGATCAGGTGAAAAAGTATTGGGTGAGATGCCAGTAAACTCGGAGTTCTGTGGAAGCTACGCAAATGCTTGAAAAGGAGAATGTATATCCCTTGCCTCTTCTTAGGGCGACTTCCTGGGGAACAAAGCATAGACAGCACACTGAGTACCAACTGAGAATCAAGTTCAAGTTTCAGCAGCTACCACAAACGTGGTTTGATTTACAGTTCCAAATGTGTGTATCCCTGTAGGGGAAAACAAAGTGAATCCTAAAAATGCAAACGGTTTCTGGAAACGAATGCTTCAACCTAGAAGGATGAAATTTGGGTGGCCTAGTGAAACTGGTGTACTCGACTCATTGTTCCTGCCAAGTGTCAACAATATCAGGTGATAAATTACTTTCTGGGATTCCAGTAAACTCAGAATTCTGTGGAAGCTCTGCAAACACTTTCAATGAAAAGTGTATTTTCCTTGCCTCCGCATAGGGCTACTTCAACAGGAACAAAGCGTAGAGAACGCATTGAGTGTTAATTAAGTGAGTCAAGTTTTAAGCAGCTGGCACAAACCGTGTTTCATTTAGGTTTCCAAATGCATTCACACCTATAGGGGAAAAGAAACTGAAACCTAAAAATTCAAAAGTGTTCCCCTAAATGAACTCTTCAACACAAAAGAACAAACTTTGGCAGCCAAGTGCAAGTGATATACTCGTCTTTCCTGCCAAGTATCAATCAACACGATCGGTTGAAAAATAGTTGCTGAAATTACAGTATATTCAGAATTCTTTGGAAGCTTAGCAAACGCTTACAGAATACCCTCTTTTCCTTGCCTCTGCATAGGACTCCTTCTACAGGGAACAAATCCTAGAGAGCACCCTGAGGCTTCATTAAGTGAGTCAAGATTCAAGCAGCTAACACAAACCGTGTTCGATTTAGAGTTTCAAATGCCTATATCCCTATAGGGTAAAAAGAAGTGAAACCTAAAAATTCAAACTGTTCCTTCAAATAAATGCATCAACCTAGAAGGACGAAACTTGGGCAGCCATGTGCAACTCCTATACTTATCTTCCATGCCAAAGGTTCACAGGATTGGGTGGAAAAACAATATTGGCTGAGATTCCAGTAAACTTGGTGTTTTGCCGAAACTCTGCAAACGCTTTCAATGAAAGTGTATTTTTCTGACCTCTGCTTAGGGCTACGTCAACAGGGAAGAAAGCAAAGAGAGCACATTGAGAACTAATTGAGTAAGTCAAGTTTCAACAAGCTAGCACAAACCATGTTTCATTTGGAATTCCAAATCCATGTATCCGTATAGGGGAAACCAAGTGAAACTTCAAAATTCAAAGTGTTCTGCAAACGAACGATTCAACGTAGAAAGACAAAATTGGGGCAGCCATGTTCAACTTCTCTAATTGTCTTTCCTGCCAAGTAGAAACAAGATCGGGTGAAAACATATTTGCTGAGATTCCAGTAAACTCGGAGTTTTGTTGGAAGCTCAGCAAACGCTTTCAAATGACAGTGTATTTGTGGGGTCTCTTCTTAGGGCTCTTTCAACAGGGAACAAAGCATAGAGATTGCAAGGAGAACTCCTGGAGGGAGTCAAGTTTCAAGCAGCGAGCACAAACCGTGTTCGATTTAGAGAGCCAAATGCATGTATACATATAAGAGAAAACGAAGTGAAACCTAAACATTCAAAGTGTTCATGCAAACGAATGCTTCACCTTTGAAGATCTGGTATACTCGTCTTTGCTCCCAAGTATCAACAAGTTCAATGGAAAAGCTATTTGCTGCGATTCCAGTAAAATTCGAGTTCGGTGGAAGGTATGCAGATGCATGCAAATGAAAGTGTATATTACTTGCTTCTGCTTAGGGCTGTTTCAACAGGGAACAAAGCATGGAGAGGGCACTGAGAACTAATGGAGGAAGTAAAGTTTCAAGCAGCTAGCACAAACTGTGTTTGATTTAGAGATCCAAATGCATGTGTCCCTGTAGGGAAAAATGAAGGGAAACCTCAAAATTCAAAGGGTTCCTGCAAAGGAACCCTTTAACCTAGAAAAACGAAATTTGGGCTGCCATGTGCCACTGGTGACCTCATCTTTACTGCCAAGAATGAACATGATCAGGTGAAAAAGTATTGGGTGAGATGCCAGTAAACTCGGAGTTCTGTGGAAGCTACGCAAATGCTTGAAAAGGAGAATGTATATCCCTTGCCTCTTCTTAGGGCGAATTCCTGGGGAACAAAGCATAGACAGCACACTGAGTACCAACTGAGAATTTCAAGTTTCAAGCAGCTACCACAAACGTGGTTTGATTTACAGTTCCAAATGTGTGTATCCCTGTAGGGGAAAACAAAGTGAATCCTAAAAATGCAAACGGTTTCTGGAAACGAATGCTTCAACCTAGAAGGATGAAATTTAGGTGGCCTAGTGAAACTGGTGTACTCTACTCATTGTTCCTGCCAAGTGTCAACAATATCAGGTGATAAATTACTTTCTGGGATTCCAGTAAACTCAGAATTCTGTGGAAGCTCTGCAAACACTTTCAATGAAAAGTGTATTTTCCTTGCCTCCGCATAGGGCTACTTCAACAGGGAACAAAGCGTAGAGAACGAATTGAGTGTTAATTAAGTGAGTCAAGTTTTAAGCAGCTGGGACAAACCGTGTTTCATTTAGGTTTCCAAATGCATTCACACCTATAGGGGAAAAGAAGCTGAAACCTAAATATTGAAAGTGTTCCCCTAAATGAACTCTTCAACATAGAAGAACAAACTTTGGCAGCCAAGTGCAAGTGATATACTCGTCTTTCCTGCCAAGTATCAATCAACAAGATCGGTTGAAAAATAGTTGCTGAAATTACAATATATTCAGAATTCTTTGGAAGCTTAGCAAACGCTTACAGAATAACCTCTTTTCCTTGCCTCTGCATAGGACTCCTTCTACAGGGAACAAATCCTAGAGAGCACCCTGAGGCTTCATTAAGTGAGTCAAGATTCAAGCAGCTAACACAAACCGTGTTCGATTTAGAGTTTCAAATGCCTATATCCCTACAGGGTAAAAAGAAGTGAAACCTAAAAATTCAAACTGTTCCTTCAAATGAATGCGTCAACCTAGAAGGACGAAACTTGGGCAGCCATGTGCAACTCCTATACTTATCTTCCATGCCGAAGGTTCACAGGATTGGGTGGAAAAACAATATTGGCTGAGATTCCAGTAAACTTGGTGTTTTGCCGAAACTCTGCAAACGCTTTCAAATGAAAGTGTATTTTTCTGACCTCTGCTTAGGGCTACGTCAACAGGGAAGAAAGCAAAGAGAGCACATTGAGAACTAATTGAGTAAGTCAAGTTTCAACCAGCTAGCACAAACCATGTTTCATTTGGAATTCCAAATCCATGTATCCGTATAGGGGGAAACCAAGTGAAACTTCAAAATTCAAAGTGTTCCTGCAAACGAACGATTCAACGTAGAAAGACAAAATTGGGGCAGCCATGTTCAACTTCTCTAATTGTCTTTCCTGCCAAGTAGAAACAAGATCGGGTGAAAACATATTTGCTGAGATTCCAGTAAACTCGGAGTTTTGTTGGAAGCTCAGCAAACGCTTTCAAATGACAGTGTATTTGTGGGGTCTCTTCTTAGGGCTCTTTCAACAGGGAACAAAGCATAGAGATTGCAAGGAGAACTCCTGGAGGGAGTCAAGTTTCAAGCAGCGAGCACAAACCGTGTTCGATTTAGAGAGCCAAATGCATGTATACATATAAGAGAAAACGAAGTGAAACCTAAACATTCAAAGTGTTCATGCAAACGAATGCTTCACCTTTGAAGATCTGGTATACTCGTCTTTGCTCCCAAGTATCAACAAGTTCAATGGAAAAGCTATTTGCTGCGATTCATGTAAAATTCGAGTTCGGTGGAAGGTATGCAGATGCATGCAAAATGAAAGTGTATATTACTTGCCTCTGCTTAGGGCTGTTTCAACAGGGAACAAAGCATGGAGAGGGCACTGAGAACTAATGGAGGAAGTAAAAGTTTCAAGCAGCTAGCACAAACTGTGTTTGATTTAGAGATCCAAATGCATGTGTCCCTGTAGGGAAAAATGAAGGGAAACCTCAAAATTCAAAGGGTCCCTGCAAAGGAACCCTTTAACCTAGAAAAACGAAATTTGGGCTGCCATGTGCCACTGGTGTCCTCATCTTTACTGCCAAGAATGAACATGATCAGGTGAAAAAGTATTGGGTGAGATGCCAGTAAACTCGGAGTTCTGTGGAAGCTACGCAAATGCTTGAAAAGGAGAATGTATATCCCTTGCCTCTTCTTAGGGCGACTTCCTGGGGAACAAAGCATAGACAGCACACTGAGTACCAACTGAGAATTTCAAGTTTCAAGCAGCTACCACAAACGTGGTTTGATTTACAGTTCCAAATGTGTGTATCCCTGTAGGGGAAAACAAAGTGAATCTAAAAATGCAAACGGTTTCTGGAAACGAATGCTTCAACCTAGAAGGATGAAATTTGGGTGGCCTAGTGAAACTGGTGTACTCTACTCATTGTTCCTGCCAAGTGTCAACAATATCAGGTGATAAATTACTTTCTGGGATTCCAGTAAACTCAGAATTCTGTGGAAGCTCTGCAAACACTTTCAATGAAAAGTGTATTTTCCTTGCCTCCGCATAGGGCTACTTCAACAGGGAACAAAGCGTAGAGAACGCATTGAGTGTTAATTAAGTGAGTCAAGTTTTAAGCAGCTGGCACAAACCGTGTTTCATTTAGGTTTCCAAATGCATTCACACCTATAGGGGAAAAGAAACTGAAACCTAAAAATTCAAAGTGTTCCCCTAAATGAACTCTTCAACATAGAAGAACAAACTTTGGCAGCCAAGTGCAAGTGATATACTCGTCTTTCCTGCCAAGTATCAATCAACACGATCGGTTGAAAAATAGTTGCTGAAATTACAGTATATTCAGAATTCTTTGGAAGCTTAGCAAACGCTTACAGAATAACCTCTTTTCCTTGCCTCTGCATAGGACTCCTTCTACAGGGAACAAATCCTAGAGAGCACCCTGAGGCTTCATTAAGTGAGTCAAGATTCAAGCAGCTAACACAAACCGTGTTCGATTTAGAGTTTCAAATGCCTATATCCCTATAGGGTAAAAAGAAGTGAAACCTAAAAATTCAAACTGTTCCTTCAAATGAATGCGTCAACCTAGAAGGACGAAACTTGGGCAGCCATGTGCAACTCCTATACTTATCTTCCATGCCAAAGGTTCACAGGATTGGGTGGAAAAACAATATTGGCTGAGATTCCAGTAAACTTGGTGTTTTGCCGAAACTCTGCAAACGCTTTCAAATGAAAGTGTATTTTTCTGACCTCTGCTTAGGGCTACGTCAACAGGGAAGAAAGCAAAGAGAGCACATTGAGAACTAATTGAGTAAGTCAAGTTTCAACCAGCTAGCACAAACCATGTTTCATTTGGAATTCCAAATCCATGTATCCGTATAGGGGGAAACCAAGTGAAACTTCAAAATTCAAAGTGTTCCTGCAAACGAACGATTCCACGTAGAAAGACAAAATTGGGCAGCCATGTTCAACTTCTCTAATTGTCTTTCCTGCCAAGTAGAAACAAGATCGGGTGGAAAACATATTTGCTGAGATTCCAGTAAACTCGGAGTTTTGTTGGAAGCTCAGCAAACGCTTTCAAATGACAGTGTATTTGTGGGGTCTCTTCTTAGGGCTCTTTCAACAGGGAACAAAGCATAGAGATTGCAAGGAGAACTCCTGGAGGGAGTCAAGTTTCAAGCAGCGAGCAGAAACTGTGTTCGATGTAGAGAGCCAAATGCATGTATACATATAAGAGAAAACGAAGTGAAACCTAAACATTCAAAGTGTTCATGCAAACGAATGCTTCACCTTTGAAGATCTGGTATACTCGTCTTTGCTCCCAAGTATCAACAAGTTCAATGGAAAAGCTATTTGCTGCGATTCCAGTAAAATCGAGTTCGGTGGAAGGTATGCAGATGCATGCAAATGAAAGTGTATATTACTTGCCTCTGCTTAGGGCTGTTTCAACAGGGAACAAAGCATGGAGAGGGCACTGAGAACTAATGGAGGAAGTAAAGTTTCAAGCAGCTAGCACAAACTGTGTTTGATTTAGAGATCCAAATGCATGTGTCCCTGTAGGGAAAAATGAAGGGAAACCTCAAAATTCAAAGGGTCCCTGCAAAGGAACCCTTTAACCTAGAAAAACGAAATTTGGGCTGCCATGTGCCACTGGTGTCCTCATCTTTACTGCCAAGAATGAACATGATCAGGTGAAAAAGTATTGGGTGAGATGCCAGTAAACTCGGAGTTCTGTGGAAGCTACGCAAATGCTTGAAAAGGAGAATGTATATCCCTTGCCTCTTCTTAGGGCGACTTCCTGGGGAACAAAGCATAGACAGCACACTGAGTACCAACTGAGAATTTCAAGTTTCAAGCAGCTACCACAAACGTGGTTTGATTTACAGTTCCAAATGTGTGTATCCCTGTAGGGGAAAACAAAGTGAATCCTAAAAATGCAAACGGTTTCTGGAAACGAATGCTTCAACCTAGAAGGATGAAATTTGGGTGGCCTAGTGAAACTGGTGTACTCTACTCATTGTTCCTGCCAAGTGTCAACAATATCAGGTGATAAATTACTTTCTGGGATTCCAGTAAACTCAGAATTCTGTGGAAGCTCTGCAAACACTTTCAATGAAAAGCTGGTATTTTCCTTGCCTCCGCATAGGGCTACTTCAACAGGGAACAAAGCGTAGAGAACGCATTGAGTGTTAATTAAGTGAGTCAAGTTTTAAGCAGCTGGCACAAACCGTGTTTCATTTAGGTTTCCAAATGCATTCACACCTATAGGGGAAAAGAAACTGAAACCTAAAAATTCAAAGTGTTCCCCTAAATGAACTCTTCAACATAGAAGAACAAACTTTGGCAGCCAAGTGCAAGTGATATACTCGTCTTTCCTGCCAAGTATCAATCAACAAGATCGGTTGAAAAATAGTTGCTGAAATTACAGTATATTCAGAATTCTTTGGAAGCTTAGCAAACGCTTACAGAATAACCTCTTTTCCTTGCCTCTGCATAGGACTCCTTCTACAGGGAACAAATCCTAGAGAGCACCCTGAGGCTTCATTAAGTGAGTCAAGATTCAAGCAGCTAACACAACCGTGTTCGATTTAGAGTTTCAAATGCCTATATCCCTACAGGGTAAAAAGAAGTGAAACCTAAAAATTCAAACTGTTCCTTCAAATGAATGCGTCAACCTAGAAGGACGAAACTTGGGCAGCCATGTGCAACTCCTATACTTATCTTCCATGCCAAAGGTTCACAGGATTGGGTGGAAAAAACAATATTGGCTTGAGATTCCAGTAAACTTGGTGTTTTGCCGAAACTCTGCAAACGCTTTCAAATGAAAGTGTATTTTTCTGACCTCTGCTTAGGGCTACGTCAACAGGGAAGAAAGCAAAGAGAGCACATTGAGAACTAATTGAGTAAGTCAAGTTTCAACCAGCTAGCACAAACCATGTTTCATTTGGAATTCCAAATCCAGGTATCCGTATCGGGGAAACCAAGTGAAACTTCAAAATTCAAAGTGTTCCTGCAAACGAACGATTCAACGTAGAAAGACAAAATTGGGGCAGCCATGTTCAACTTCTCTAATTGTCTTTCCTGCCAAGTAGAAACAAGATCGGGTGAAAACATATTTGCTGAGATTCCAGTAAACTCGGAGTTTTGTTGGAAGCTCAGCAAACGCTTTCAAATGACAGTGTATTTGTGGGGTCTCTTCTTAGGGCTCTTTCAACAGGGAACAAAGCATAGAGATTGCAAGGAGAACTCCTGGAGGGAGTCAAGTTTCAAGCAGCGAGCACAAACCGTGTTCGATGTAGAGAGCCAAATGCATGTATACATATAAGAGAAAACGAAGTGAAACCTAAACATTCAAAGTGTTCATGCAAACGAATGCTTCACCTTTGAAGATCTGGTATACTCGTCTTGCTCCCAAGTATCAACAAGTTCAATGGGAAAAGCTATTTGCTGCGATTCCAGTAAAATTCGAGTTCGGTGGAAGGTATGCAGATGCATGCAAATGAAAGTGTATATTACTTGCCTCTGCTTAGGGCTGTTTCAACAGGGAACAAAGCATGGAGAGGGCACTGAGAACTAATGGAGGAAGTAAAGTTTCAAGCAGCTAGCACAAACTGTGTTTGATTTAGAGATCCAAATGCATGTGTCCCTGTAGGGAAAAATGAAGGGAAACCTCAAAATTCAAAGGGTTCCTGCAAAGGAACCCTTGAACCTAGAAAAACGAAATTTGGGCTGCCATGTGCCACTGGTGTCCTCATCTTTACTGCCAAGAATGAACATGATCAGGTGAAAAAGTATTGGGTGAGATGCCAGTAAACTCGGAGTTCTGTGGAAGCTACGCAAATGCTTGAAAAGGAGAATGTATATCCCTTGCCTCTTCTTAGGGCGACTTCCTGGGGAACAAAGCATAGACAGCACACTGAGTACCAACTGAGAATTTCAAGTTTCAAGCAGCTACCACAAACGTGGTTTGATTTACAGTTCCAAATGTGTGTATCCCTGTAGGGGAAAACAAAGTGAATCCTAAAAATGCAAACGGTTTCTGGAAACGAATGCTTCAACCTAGAAGGATGAAATTTGGGTGGCCTAGTGAAACTGGTGTACTCTACTCATTGTTCCTGCCAAGTGTCAACAATATCAGGTGATAAATTACTTTCTGGGATTCCAGTAAACTCAGAATTCTGTGGAAGCTCTGCAAACACTTTCAATGAAAAGTGTATTTTCCTTGCCTCCGCATAGGGCTACTTCAACAGGGAACAAAGCGTAGAGAACGCATTGAGTGTTAATTAAGTGAGTCAAGTTTTAAGCAGCTGGCACAAACCGTGTTTGATTTAGGTTTCCAAATGCATTCACACCTATAGGGGAAAAGAAACTGAAACCTAAAAATTCAAAGTGTTCCCCTAAATGAACTCTTCAACATAGAAGAACAAACTTTGGCAGCCAAGTGCAAGTGATATACTCGTCTTTCCTGCCAAGTATCAATCAACACGATCGGTTGAAAAATAGTTGCTGAAATTACAGTATATTCAGAATTCTTTGGAAGCTTAGCAAACGCTTACAGAATAACCTCTTTTCCTTGCCTCTGCATAGGACTCCTTCTACAGGGAACAAATCCTAGAGAGCACCCTGAGGCTTCATTAAGTGAGTCAAGATTCAAGCAGCTAACACAAACCGTGTTCGATTTAGAGTTTCAAATGCCTATATCCCTATAGGGTAAAAAGAAGTGAAACCTAAAAATTCAAAACTGTTCCTTCAAATAAATGCATCAACCTAGAAGGACGAAACTTGGGCAGCCATGTGCAACTCGTATACTTATCTTCCATGCCAAAGGTTCACAGAGGATTGGGTGGAAAAACAATATTGGCTGAGATTCCAGTAAACTTGGTGTTTTGCCGAAACTCTGCAAACGCTTTCAAATGAAAGTGTATTTTTCTGACCTCTGCTTAGGGCTACGTCAACAGGGAAGAAAGCAAAGAGAGCACATTGAGAACTAATTGAGTAAGTCAAGTTTCAACCAGCTAGCACAAACCATGTTTCATTTGGAATTCCAAATCCATGTATCCGTATAGGGGGAAACCAAGTGAAACTTCAAAATTCAAAGTGTTCCTGCAAACGAACGATTCAACGTAGAAAGACAAAATTGGGGCAGCCATGTTCAACTTCTCTAATTGTCTTTCCTGCCAAGTAGAAACAAGATCGGGTGAAAACATATTTGCTGAGATTCCAGTAAACTCGGAGTTTTGTTGGAAGCTCAGCAAACGCTTTCAAATGACAGTGTATTTGTGGGGTCTCTTCTTAGGGCTCTTTCAACAGGGAACAAAGCATAGAGATTGCAAGGAGAACTCCTGGAGGGAGTCAAGTTTCAAGCAGCGAGCAGAAACCGTGTTCGATGTAGAGAGCCAAATGCATGTATACATATAAGAGAAAACGAAGTGAAACCTAAACATTCAACGTGTTCATGCAAACGAATGCTTCACCTTTGAAGATCTGGTATACTCGTCTTTGCGCCCAAGTATCAACAAGTTCAATGGAAAAGATATTTGCTGCGATTCCAGTAAAATTCGAGTTCGGTGGAAGGTATGCAGATGCATGCAAATGAAAGTGTATATTACTTGCCTCTGCTTAGGGCTGTTTCAACAGGGAACAAAGCATGGAGAGGGCACTGAGAACTAATGGAGGAAGTAAAGTTTCAAGCAGCTAGCACAAACTGTGTTTGATTTAGAGATCCAAATGCATGTGTCCCTGTAGGGAAAAATGAAGGGAAACCTCAAAATTCAAAGGGTCCCTGCAAAGGAACCCTTTAACCTAGAAAAACGAAATTTGGGCTGCCATGTGCCACTGGTGTCCTCATCTTTACTGCCAAGAATGAACATGATCAGGTGAAAAAGTATTGGGTGAGATGCCAGTAATCTCGGAGTTCTGTGGAAGCTACGCAAATGCTTGAAAAGGAGAATGTATATCCCTTGCCTCTTCTTAGGGCGACTTCCTGGGGAACAAAGCATAGACAGCACACTGAGTACCAACTGAGAATTTCAAGTTTCAAGCAGCTACCACAAACGTGGTTTGATTTACAGTTCCAAATGTGTGTATCCCTGTAGGGGAAAACAAAGTGAATCCTAAAAATGCAAACGGTTTCTGGAAACGAATGCTTCAACCTAGAAGGATGAAATTTGGGTGGCCTAGTGAAACTGGTGTACTCTACTCATTGTTCCTGCCAAGTGTCAACAATATCAGGTGATAAATTACTTTCTGGGATTCCAGTAAACTCAGAATTCTGTGGAAGCTCTGCAAACACTTTCAATGAAAAGTGTATTTTCCTTGCCTCCGCATAGGGCTACTTCAACAGGGAACAAAGCGTAGAGAACGCATTGAGTGTTAATTAAGTGAGTCAAGTTTTAAGCAGCTGGCACAAATCGTGTTTGATTTAGGTTTCCAAATGCATTCACACCTATAGGGGAAAAGAAACTGAAACCTAAAAATTCAAAGTGTTCCCCTAAATGAACTCTTCAACATAGAAGAACAAACTTTGGCAGCCAAGTGCAAGTGATATACTCGTCTTTCCTGCCAAGTATCAATCAACACGATCGGTTGAAAAATAGTTGCTGAAATTACAGTATATTCAGAATTCTTTGGAAGCTTAGCAAACGCTTACAGAATAACCTCTTTTCCTTGCCTCTGCATAGGACTCCTTCTACAGGGAACAAATCCTAGAGAGCACCCTGAGGCTTCATTAAGTGAGTCAAGATTCAAGCAGCTAACACAAACCGTGTTCGATTTAGAGTTTCAAATGCCTATATCCCTATAGGGTAAAAAGAAGTGAAACCTAAAAATTCAAACTGTTCCTTCAAATAAATGCATCAACCTAGAAGGACGAAACTTGGGCAGCCATGTGCAACTCCTATACTTATCTTCCATGCCAAAGGTTCACAGGATTGGGTGGAAAAACAATATTGGCTGAGATTCCAGTAAACTTGGTGTTTTGCCGAAACTCTGCAAACGCTTTCAAATGAAAGTGTATTTTTCTGACCTCTGCTTAGGGCTACGTCAACAGGGAAGAAAGCAAAGAGAGCACATTGAGAACTAATTGAGTAAGTCAAGTTTCAACCAGCTAGCACAAACCATGTTTCATTTGGAATTCCAAATCCATGTATCCGTATAGGGGGAAACCAAGTGAAAACTTCAAAATTCAAAGTGTTCCTGCAAACGAACGATTCAACGTAGAAAGACAAAATTGGGGCAGCCATGTTCAACTTCTCTAATTGTCTTTCCTGCCAAGTAGAAACAAGATCGGGTGAAAACATATTTGCTGAGATTCCAGTAAACTCGGAGTTTTGTTGGAAGCTCAGCAAACGCTTTCAAATGACAGTGTATTTGTGGGGTCTCTTCTTAGGGCTCTTTTCAACAGGAACAAAGCATAGAGATTGCAAGGAGAACTCCTGGAGGGAGTCAAGTTTCAAGCAGCGAGCACAAAACCGTGTTCGATGTAGAGAGCCAAATGCATGTATACATATAAGAGAAAACGAAGTGAAACCTAAACATTCAAAGTGTTCATGCAAACGAATGCTTCACCTTTGAAGATCTGGTATACTCGTCTTTGCTCCCAAGTATCATCAAGTTCAATGGAAAAGCTATTTGCTGCGATTCCAGTAAAATTCGAGTTCGGTGGAAGGTATGCAGGTGCATGCAAATGAAAGTGTATATTACTTGCCTCTGCTTAGGGCTGTTTCAACAGGGAACAAAGCATGGAGAGGGCACTGAGAACTAATGGAGGAAGTAAAGTTTTAAGCAGCTAGCACAAACTGTGTTTGATTTAGAGATCCAAATGCATGTGTCCCTGTAGGGAAAAATGAAGGGAAACCTCAAAATTCAAAGGGTTCCTGCAAAGGAACCCTTTAACCTAGAAAAACGAAATTTGGGCTGCCATGTGCCACTGGTGTCCTCATCTTTACTGCCAAGAATGAACATGATCAGGTGAAAAAGTATTGGGTGAGATGCCAGTAAACTCGGAGTTCTGTGGAAGCTACGCAAATGCTTGAAAAGGAGAATGTATATCCCTTGCCTCTTCTTAGGGCGACTTCCTGGGGAACAAAGCATAGACAGCACACTGAGTACCAACTGAGAATTTCAAGTTTCAAGCAGCTACCACAAACGTGGTTTGATTTACAGTTCCAAATGTGTGTATCCCTGTAGGGGAAAAACAAAGTGAATCCTAAAAATGCAAACGGTTTCTGGAAACGAATGCTTCAACCTAGAAGGATGAAATTTGGTGGCCTAGTGAAACTGGTGTACTCTACTCATTGTTCCTGCCAAGTGTCAACAATATCAGGTGATAAATTACTTTCTGGGATTCCAGTAAACTCAGAATTCTGTGGAAGCTCTGTAAACACTTTTCAAATGAAAAGTGTATTTCCTTGCCTCCGCATAGGGCTACTTCAACAGGGAACAAAGCGTAAAGAACGCATTGAGTGTTAATTAAGTGAGTCAAGTTTTAAGCAGCTGGCACAAACCGTGTTTGATTTAGGTTTCCAAATGCATTCACACCTATAGGGGAAAAGAAGCTGAAACCTAAAAATTCAAAGTGTTCCCCTAAATGAACTCTTCAACATAGAAGAACAAACTTTGGCAGCCAAGTGCAAGTGATATACTCGTCTTTCCTGGCAAGTATCAATCAACAAGATCGGTTGAAAAATAGTTGCTGAAATTACCGTATATTCAGAATTCTTTGGAAGCTTAGCAAACGCTTACAGAATAACCTCTTTTCCTTGCCTCTGCATAGGACTCCTTCTACAGGGTACAAATCCTAGAGAGCACCCTGAGGCTTCATTAAGTGAGTCAAGATTCAAGAAGCTAACACAAACCGTGTTCGATTTAGAGTTTCAAATGCCTATATCCCTATAGGGTAAAAAGAAGTGAAACCATAAAAATTCAAACTGTTCCTTCAAATGAATGCGTCAACCTAGAAGGACGAAACTTGGGCAGCCATGTGCAACTCCTATACTTATCTTCCATGCCAAAGGTTCACAGGATTGGGTGGAAAAACAATATTGGCTGAGATTCCAGTAAACTTGGTGTTTTGCCGAAACTCTGCAAACGCTTTCAAATGAAAGTGTATTTTTCTGACCTGTGCTTAGGGCTACGTCAACAGGGAAGAAAGCAAAGAGAGCACATTGAGAACTAATTGAGTAAGTCAAGTTTCAACCAGCTAGCACAAACCATGTTTCATTTGGAATTCCAAATCCATGTATCCGTATAGGGGGAAACCAAGTGAAACTTCAAAATTCAAAGTGTTCCTGCAAACGAACGATTCAACGTAGAAAGACAAAATTGGGGCAGCCATGTTCAACTTCTCTAATTGTCTTTCCTGCCAAGTAGAAACAAGATCGGGTGAAAACATATTTGCTGAGATTCCAGTAAACTCGGAGTTTTGTTGGAAGCTCAGCAAACGCTTTCAAATGACAGTGTATTTGTGGGGTCTCTTCTTAGGGCTCTTTCAACAGGGAACAAAGCATAGAGATTGCAAGGAGAACTCCTGGAGGGAGTCAAGTTTCAAGCAGCGAGCACAAACCGTGTTCGATGTAGAGAGCCAAATGCATGTATACATATAAGAGAAAACGAAGTGAAACCTAAACATTCAAAGTGTTCATGCAAACGAATGCTTCACCTTTGAAGATCTGGTATACTCGTCTTTGCTCCCAAGTATCATCAAGTTCAATGGAAAAGCTATTTGCTGCGATTCCAGTAAAATTCGAGTTCGGTGGAAGGTATGCAGGTGCATGCAAATGAAAGTGTATATTACTTGCCTCTGCTTAGGGCTGTTTCAACAGGGAACAAAGCATGGAGTGGGCACTGAGAACTAATGGAGGAAGTAAAGTTTTAAGCAGCTAGCACAAACTGTGTTTGATTTAGAGATCCAAATGCCATGTGTCCCTGTAGGGAAAAATGAAGGGAAACCTCAAAATTCAAAGGGTTCCTGCAAAGGAACCCTTTAACCTAGAAAAACGAAATTTGGGCTGCCATGTGCCACTGGTGTCCTCATCTTTACTGCCAAGAATGAACATGATCAGGTGAAAAAGTATTGGGTGAGATGCCAGTAAACTCGGAGTTCTGTGGAAGCTACGCAAATGCTTGAAAAGGAGAATGTATATCCCTTGCCTCTTCTTAGGGCGACTTCCTGGGGAAAAAAGCATAGACAGCACACTGAGTACCAACTGAGAATTTCAAGTTTCAAGCAGCTACCACAAACGTGGTTTGATTTACAGTTCCAAATGTGTGTATCCCTGTAGGGGAAAACAAAGTGAATCCTAAAAATGCAAACGGTTTCTGGAAACGAATGCTTCAACCTAGAAGGATGAAATTTGGGTGGCCTAGTTGAAACTGGTGTACTCTACTCATTGTTCCTGCCAAGTGTCAACAATATCAGGTGATAAATTACTTTCTGGGATTCCAGTAAACTCAGAATTCTGTGGAAGCTCTGCAAACACTTTCAATGAAAGTGTATTTTCCTTGCCTCCGCATAGGGCTACTTCAACAGGGAACAAAGCGTAGAGAACGCATTGAGTGTTAATTAAGTGAGTCAAGTTTTTAAGCAGCTGGCACAAACCGTGTTTGATTTAGGTTTCCAAATGCATTCACACCTATAGGGGAAAAGAAGCTGAAACCTAAAAATTCAAAGTGTTCCCCTAAATGAACTCTTCAACATAGAAGAACAAACTTTGGCAGCCAAGTGCAAGTGATATATCTTTCCTGCCAAGTATCAATCAACAAGATCGGTTGAAAAATAGTTGCTGAAATTACAGTATATTCAGAATTCTTTGGAAGCTTAGCAAACGCTTACAGAATAACCTCTTTTCCTTGCCTCTGCATAGGACTCCTTCTACAGGGAACAAATCCTAGAGAGCACCCTGAGGCTTCATTAAGTGAGTCAAGATTCAAGCAGCTAACACAAACCGTGTTCGATTTAGAGTTTCAAATGCCTATATCCCTATAGGGTAAAAAGAAGTGAAACCTAAAAATTCGAACTGTTCCTTCAAATGAATGCGTCAACCTAGAAGGACGAAACTTCGGCAGCCATGTGCAACTCCTATACTTATCTTCCATGCCAAAGGTTCACAGGATTGGGTGGAAAAACAATATTTGGCTGAGATTCCAGTAAACTTGGTGTTTTGCCGAAACTCTGCAAACGCTTTCAAATGAAGTGTATTTTTCTGACCTCTGCTTAGGGCTACGTCAACAGGGAAGAAAGCAAAGAGAGCACATTGAGAACTAATTGAGTAAGTCAAGTTTCAACCAGCTAGCACACACCATGTTTCATTTGGAATTCCAAATCCATGTATCCGTATAGGGGGAAACCAAGTGAAACTTCAAAAATCAAAGTGTTCCTGCAAACGAACGATTCAACGTAGAAAGACAAAATTGGGGCAGCCATGTTCAACTTCTCTAATTGTCTTTCCTGCCAAGTAGAAACAAGATCGGGTGAAAACATATTTGCTGAGATTCCAGTAAACTCGGAGTTTTGTTGGAAGCTCAGCAAACGCTTTCAAATGACAGTGTATTTGTGGGGTCTCTTCTTAGGGCTCTTTCAACAGGGAACAAAGCATAGAGATTGCAAGGAGAACTCCTGGAGGGAGTCAAGTTTCAAGCAGCGAGCACAAACCGTGTTCGATGTAGAGAGCCAAATGCATGTATACATATAAGAGAAAACGAAGTGAAACCTAAACATTCAACGTGTTCATGCAAACGAATGCTTCACCTTTGAAGATCTGGTAACTCGTCTTTGCTCCCAAGTATCAACAAGTTCAATGGAAAAGCTATTTGCTGCGATTCCAGTAAAATTCGAGTTCGGTGGAAGGTATGCAGATGCATGCAAATGAAAGTGTATATTACTTGCCTCTGCTTAGGGCTGTTTCAACAGGGAACAAAGCATGGAGAGGGCACTGAGAACTAATGGAGGAAGTAAAGTTTCAAGCAGCTAGCACAAACTGTGTTTGATTTAGAGATCCAAATGCATGTGTCCCTGTAGGGAAAAATGAAGGGAAACCTCAAAATTCAAAGGGTTCCTGCAAAGGAACCCTTGAACCTAGAAAAACGAAATTTGGGCTGCCATGTGCCACTGGTGTCCTCATCTTTACTGCCAAGAATGAACATGATCAGGTGAAAAAGTATTGGGTGAGATGCCAGTAAACTCGGAGTTCTGTGGAAGCTACGCAAATGCTTGAAAAGGAGAATGTATATCCCTTGCCTCTTCTTAGGGCGACTTCCTGGGGAACAAAGCATAGACAGCACACTGAGTACCAACTGAGAATTTCAAGTTTCAAGCAGCTACCACAAACGTGGTTTGATTTACAGTTCCAAATGTGTGTATCCCTGTAGGGGAAAACAAAGTGAATCCTAAAAATGCAAACGGTTTCTGGAAACGAATGCTTCAACCTAGAAGGATGAAATTTGGGTGGCCTAGTGAAACTGGTGTACTCTACTCATTGTTCCTGCCAAGTGTCAACAATATCAGGTGATAAATTACTTTCTGGGATTCCAGTAAACTCAGAATTCTGTGGAAGCTCTGCAAACACTTTCAATGAAAAGTGTATTTTCCTTGCCTCCGCATAGGGCTACTTCAACAGGGAACAAAGCGTAGAGAACGCATTGAGTGTTAATTAAGTGAGTCAAGTTTTAAGCAGCTGGCACAAACCGTGATTGATTTAGGTTTCCAAATGCATTCACACCTATAGGGAAAAGAAACTGAAACCTAAAAATTCAAAGTGTTCCCCTAAATGAACTCTTCAACATAGAAGAACAAACTTTGGCAGCCAAGTGCAAGTGATATACTCGTCTTTCCTGCCAAGTATCAATCAACTCGATCGGTTGAAAAATAGTTGCTGAAATTACAGTATATTAGAAATCTTTGGAAGCTTAGCAAACGCTTACAGAATAACCTCTTTTCCTTGCCTCTGCATAGGACTCCTTCTACAGGGAACAAATCCTAGAGAGCACCCTGAGGCTTCATTAAGTGAGTCAAGATTCAAGCAGCTAACACAAACCGTGTTCGATTTAGAGTTTCAAATGCCTATATCCCTATAGGGTAAAAAGAAGTGAAACCTAAAAATTCAAACTGTTCCTTCAAATGAATGCGTCAACCTAGAAGGACGAAACTTGGGCAGCCATGTGCAACTCCTATACTTATCTTCCATGCCAAAGGTTCACAGGATTGGGTGGAAAAACAATATTGGCTGAGATTCCAGTAAACTTGGTGTTTTGCCGAAACTCTGCAAACGCTTTCAAATGAAAGTGTATTTTTCTGACCTCTGCTTAGGGCTACGTCAACAGGGAAGAAAGCAAAGAGAGCACATTGAGAACTAATTGAGTAAGTCAAGTTTCAACCAGCTAGCACAAACCATGTTTCATTTGGAATTCCAAATCCATGTATCCGTATAGGGGGAAACCAAGTGAAACTTCAAAATTCAAAGTGTTCCTGCAAACGAACGATTCAACGTAGAAAGACAAAATTGGGGCAGCCATGTTCAACTTCTCTAATTGTCTTTCCTGCCAAGTAGAAACAAGATCGGGTGAAAACATATTTGCTGAGATTCCAGTAAACTCGGAGTTTTGTTGGAAGCTCAGCAAACGCTTTCAAATGACAGTGTATTTGTGGGGTCTCTTCTTAGGGCTCTTTCAACAGGGAACAAAGCATAGAGATTACAAGGAGAACTCCTGGAGGGAGTCAAGTTTCAAGCAGCGAGCACAAACCGTGTTCGATGTAGAGAGCCAAATGCATGTATACATATAAGAGAAAACGAAGTGAAACCTAAACATTCAAAGTGTTCATGCAAACGAATGCTTCACCTTTGAAGATCTGGTATACTCGTCTTTGCTCCCAAGTATCAACAAGTTCAATGGAAAAGCTATTTGCTGCGATTCCAGTAAAATTCGAGTTCGGTGGAAGGTATGCAGATGCATGCAAATGAAAGTGTATATTACTTGCCCTCTGCTTAGGGCTGTTTCAACAGGGAACAAAGCATGGAGAGGGCACTGAGAACTAATGGAGGAAGTAAAGTTTCAAGCAGCTAGCACAAACTGTGTTTGATTTAGAGATCCAAATGCATGTGTCCCTGTAGGGAAAAATGAAGGGAAACCTCAAAATTCAAAGGGTTCCTGCAAAGGAACCCTTTAACCTAGAAAAACGAAATTTGGGCTGCCATGTGCCACTGGTGTCCTCATCTTTACTGCCAAGAATGAACATGATCAGGTGAAAAAGTATTGGGTGAGATGCCAGTAAACTCGGAGTTCTGT
>NW_027288374.1:0-37314 GCF_047511675.1 Marmota flaviventris | reverse complement strand
GGTTAGGGTTAGGGTTAGACTTAGGGTTTGGGTTTTGGTTTCGCTTAGTATTCAGGTTAGGGATAGGGTTAAGGTTTTGTTAGGGTCAGGGTTATGGTTACGGTTTCTGTAAGGGTTAGATTTATGATTACGGTTAGGGTTAGGGTTAGGTTTCATGTTATGTTTAGGGTTAGGTTTAGTGTTAGTGTTAGGTTTAGGGTTAGTGTTAGGGTTAGGGTTCGGTTTAGGTTTAGGGATAGTCTCAGGGTTAAAGATAGGTTTAGGGTTAGTGTTAGAGTTATGAATAGAATAAGGGTTAGAGTTAGGTTTAGGGCTAGGGTTAGGGTTAGTGTTACTGTTAGGGTTAGGGTTACGGTTAGACTTAATGTTTAATTTATTTTTAGGTTTAAAGTTAGTGTCAATGGTTCATTTATGGTTAGGTTTAGGTTTTAGCTTAGGGTTAGTGTTATTTTAGGGTTAGGGGTTTGTGTTAGGGTTAGAGTTAGGGTGAGGGTTAGGGTTACTTTTAGTTTTAGATTTAAGGTTAGGGTTAAGGTTAGTGTAAGGGTTAAGGTTAGGTTTAAGTTAAGTGTTAGATTTAGGATTAGGTTAGGTTAAGTGTTAGGGTTAGTGTTAAGTTTACTGTTAGACTTAGTGTTTGGGTTAGGTTTAGGTTTAGGTTTATTGTAAGGTTTAGCTTAGTGTTAGGGTTTGTGTTAGGGTTAGAGTTAGGATGAGAGTTTGGGTTAGTTTTAGTTTTAGAGTTAGGGATATGTTTAGGGTTTGTGTAAGGGTTAGGGATAGGTTTAGGTTAAGTGTTAGGGTTAGTGTTAGTCTAAGTTTTAGGGTTAGGGTTCAGTTTATGGTCAGACTTACTGTTAGATCTAGGGTTGGGGTTAGGGTTAGTGTAAGGGTTAGGTTTAGGGTTAGGTTTTGGTTTAATATTAGGGTTATGGTTATGTTGTGTTTTAAGGTAAGGGTTAGGGTTAGGATTAGAATTAGTGTTAGGTTTAGGGTTAGTGTAAGGGTTAGGGTTAGAATTAGGTTTTCAGTTTCAGTTAGGATTCGGGTTTGTTTAGGGTTAGGTTTAGGTTAGGGTAAGGGTTATCGTTAAGGTTTTTGTTAGGGTTATATTTACAGTTAGGGTTAGGGTTACGGTTAGTGTTAAGGTTAGTGTTAGGGTTTTTTTAGGGTTCATGTTACGTTAATGGTTACCGTTAGTGTTAGGGTTAGAGATAGTGTTAGGGTTAAAATTTCGGTTAGGATTTCGGGTAGGTTTAGGGTTAGGGTTATGTTAGGATCAGGGTTATGGTTAGGGTTGGTTTTGGGTTAGATTTGTGTTTATGGTTAGATTTAGGGTTAGTTTTAGGTTTAAGGTTAGGGTTAGGGTTAGGTTTAGGTTTATTGTTAGATTTAGTCTTAGGATTTGTTTTAGGGTTAGGGTAAAATTTTGTGTTAGAATTGGTGTTCAGGTTAGTGTAACTCTATGGGTTAATGTTAGATTTATTGTTAGGGTTAATGTTTTGGTTAGGGTGAGAGTTTGTGTCGGGTTAGGGTGAGGTTTAGGGTTACAGTTATGGTTAAAATTCGGTTAGGGTTAGGGTTAGTGTTAGGTATAGTGTTAGGGGTTAAGATTGTTTTAGGGTTAGTCTTAGGGTTATGAATTGAATAAAGGTTAGAGATAGAGTTAGGGTTAGGGTTAGGGATAGTGTTAGGCTTAGTGTAAGGTTTAGTGTTAAGGTTAGGGTTAGGGTTAGGTTTAGTGTTAGGGTTAAACTTAGGTTTAGGGTTAATGTAAATGTTAGGGTTAGAATTAGGGTAATTGTGAGGGTTAAAGTTAGGGATAAGGTTAGTGTTAGGGTTATGGTTATGGATAGGGTTAGGGTTGTGCTTAGGGTTAGTGTTAGGTTTAATGTTAGTGTAAGTATGAAGTTCAGGGTTAGTGTTAGGTTTAAGGTTTGTGTTAAGTTTAGGGTTAGTGTTATGCTTTCAGTTATAGTTAGTTTTAGATTTTGTTTAGGTTTACTGTAAGGCTTTTGCTTAATGTCAGGGTTACAGTAAGTGTTAGGGTTAGGGTTTGTGTTGGGTTAGAGTTAGGGTTAGGGTTATTATTAGGATTAGGAGGATTAGGGTTATAGTTAGTGTTAGGGTTAGTGTTACTGTTTGGTTTAGGGTTTGCTTAGGGTTAGTGTTAGGGATAGTGTTAAGGTTAGGGTTAGGGTTAAGATTAGTGTTAGAGGTAGGGTTCGATTTATTTTAGGGTTAGGTTTCAGCTTAGGGTTAGGGTTAGTGTTAGTGTTAAAAGTAGGGTTAGTGTTAGGGTAAGGGTTATTTTTTCGGTTACGGTAAATGTTAGTATTAGGGTTAGGATTAGGTTTTGAGTCAGTGTAGGGTTAGGGTTAGAGTTAATATTATTGTAAGGTTTAGGGTTAGGGTTAGGGTTAGGTTTAGTTTTTGGGTTAGGGTTAGATTTATGGTTAGGGTTAGGGTTTGTGTTAAGTTTTAGGGATTGAATTAGGGTTAAGTTTAGGTTTATGTTTAGGTTTAGTGTTAGGGTTGGGGTTTGGGTTAGTGTTAGCTTTAGGGTTAGGGTTAGTTTTAGGTTTAGATTTAGGGTTTGTGTTATGGTTAGAATTAGTGTTAGGGTTATGGTTAGTGTTAGTTTAGAGTAATTATTTAAGTTTAGATTTAGGGTTATTCTTAGGGTAAGGGTTAGTTTTAAGGTAAGTTTTAGAGTTAGGATTAGGGTTAGGTTATGTTTTAGGGTTAGTTTTAAAGGTATGGTTAGAGTTAGTGTTAGTGTTAGGTTCAGAGTTAAGGTTAGTGTAAGAGTTAGGTTTAGGGTTAGGTTTAGGTTTAGTTTTAGGGATATTTTTAGGGTTAGGGTTAGGTTTATGGTAAATGTTAGAGTTATGGTTAGGGTTAGGGTAAGTGTTAAGGTTAGGGTTAATGTTAGGTTTAGGGTTAGCGTTAGGTTTGGGGTTTGTGTTAGTTTTAGGGTTAGGTTATGGTTAGTGTTAGGGTTTGACTTAGTGTTTGTGTTACTGTTAAAATTCTCGTTAGGGTTATGGTTAGTGTTAGTTTTAGAGTAATTGTTAAGGTTAGGTTTAGGGTTATTATTAGGGTTTGGCTTAGGTTTATGGTAAGTGTTATATTTAGGATTAGGTTTAGGGTAATCGTTAGGGTTAGGATTAATGTTACTGTTAGAGTTAGTGTTAGTGTTCGGGTTAGGGTTAAGGTTAGTGTAAGGGTTAGGTTTAGGGTTAGGTTTAGGGTTAGTTTTAGGGTTAGTGTTAGGTTTTAGAGTAATCTTTAGAGTTAGGGTTAGGTTTAGGGTAAGTGTTATGTTTAGGGTTAAGGTTAGTTTTAGGTTTCTGGTTAGGGTTAAGTTTTGGGTTCATGTTAGTGTTAGGGATAGGGTTAGGGTTAGGTTTTGATTTAGGGTTTGTGTTATGGTTAAAATTATGATTAGGGTTATGGTTATTGTTAGTTTTAGAGGTATTTTTAGGGTTATGTTTAGGGTTAATCTTAGGGTTATGGTTATGGTTAGGGTAAGTGTTAAGGTTAGGTTTAAGGTTACGGTTAGATGTAGTGTTAGTGTAATTGTTAGGGTTAAGGTTAGTGTAAGGGTTAGGGTTATTGTTAGGGTTAGGTTTAGGGTTAGTTTTAGGGTTATTGTTAGAACTTGTTTTAGGTTTAGGGTAAGTGTTAGAGTTAGGGTTAGGTTGGGGTTAAGGTTAAATTTAGATTTAGTTTTAGGGTTAGGTTTAGGAGTAGGGTGAGTGTAAGGGTTGGACTTCAGTTTAGCATTAGAGATAGGGTAGGGTTAGGGTTAGGGTTAGGGTTAGGTTTAGGGTTAAGGTTATTGTTAGTGATGAAATTATGGTTAGGGTTATGTTAGGGTTAGATTTTTGTTAGGATTAGTGTTAGATTTTGTTTTAGAATTAGGTTATGTTTAGGGTTATTGTTAGTGTTAGAGTTCATATTAATTTTTGGTTTAAAGTTAGTTTTAGAGTTAGTTTTAGGATTTGGGTAAGAGTTTGAGTTAGGGTAGGTTTAAGGTTAGAGTTAGATTAGGGTTACAGTTATGGTTAGGTTTAGGTTTAATTTAGAGTTAGGGTTAGGGTTAGGGTTAAGATTAATGTAAAGTTTAGGGTTAGGTTTAGGGTTAGTGTCAAGGGTAGGCTTAGGGTTTGTTTTAGGGTTAGAATTAGGTTTAGGGTTAGGATTAGTGTTAGTGTTAGGGTATTTTAAGGGTTAG
Organism: Marmota flaviventris; assembly: GCF_047511675.1. NCBI lineage: Eukaryota > Metazoa > Chordata > Mammalia > Rodentia > Sciuridae > Marmota > Marmota flaviventris. Next base: position 33,074 of record NW_027288374.1, on the reverse strand, counting down.
GGTTAGGTTTAGGTTTAGGGTAAGATTTAGAATAGGGTTAGGGTTTTTGTTAGGGTTAATGTTATTGTTAGGTTTAGGTTTATGGTTAGGGATACTGTTAGGTTTAAATATAGATTTAGGGATAATGTCAGGGTAAGGAATAGAATAAAGTTTAGACTTAGGATTTGGGTTAGGTTTAAGGTAATTGTTACTGTTTAGGTTAGAGTTAGGGTTAGGTTTGGGGTTAGGCTTAGTGTTAGGGTTAGTGTTAGGGTTAGGGTTACTGTTAGGTTTAGAGTTATGTTTAGTGTTAGGGTTAGTGATAGGATTAGTCTTGGGGTTGGGGTTAGTGTAATGTTTAGGGTTAAGGTTAGATTTATGGTTAGTGTTAGGGTTAGGGTTTGTGTTAATGTAAAGTTTAGGATTAGGGTTAGGGTTATGGTTACGGTTAGGATTCGAGTTAATTTTAGAGATAGGTTAGTGTTAGGTTAGGATTAGTTTTAGGGTTAAGGTTTGTGTTAGGGTTAGATTTTGTGTTAGGATTAGAGTTAAGGTTATTGTTAGGGTTAGGTTTTGGTTTAAGGTAAGTTTTAGTGTAAGTGTTAGGATTAGGGTAAGTGTTTACATTAGTTTAGGGTTAGGGTTAGGGTTAGATTAGGATTACTGTTATGGTGAGTATTAGGGTTTGTGTTAGGGTTAGGGTTAGGTTTAGGGTAAGTTTTAGAGTTTGGGTTAGGGTTAGCATAAGTGTTAGTGTTAGGGTTAAGGTTTCGGTTAGATTTAGTATTAGGGTTAGGCTTAGGGTTAAGGGTTAGTGTAAGATTACTTTAGGTTTAGTTTTAGGGTTAGTGTTAGGGTTAGGGCTTGTTTTCGGATTAGGGGTAGGGTGAGGATTAGCGTTAGGTTTAGGGTTAGTGTAAGGGTTAGGGTTAAGGTTAGGTGTAGGGTTAGTGTTAGGGTTAGGTTTAGGGTTTGTTTTAGGGTTCGGGTAAGTGTTAGGTTTACATTTATGATTAGGAATTGAATTAGGGTTCAGATTGGGTCAGGGTTACAGTTGGAATTTGAGTAGGTTTAGATTTATGCTTAGGGTTAAGGTTAAAGTTAGTATCAGGGTTAGGTTTAGTGTTAGGATTAGGGTTAGAGTTAGTGTTAGGGTTAGGTTTAGGGTTAGGGTTAGGTGATGTGTTAAGGTTATGTTTAAGGTCATGGTTAGATTTATTTTATGTTTAGGGTTAGGGTTAAGGTTAGTGTAATAATTTCATTTATGGTTAGGATTACGTTTACTGTTAGCTTTAGGTTTAGGGTTCATGTTAGGGTTATATTTAGGGTTAGGTTTAGGTTAAGGTTTAGGTTTTCATTAGGGTCAGTTTATGGTCATGGTTAGGGTTTGTGTTAGAGTTAGGGTTAGGTTAGGTTTAGTGGTTGTGTTAGCGTTGGGTTTAGGATTAGGGTTTAGGTTTAGGGTTATGGCTAAGATTAGAGTTACATTAAGGGTTATGTTTAGGGTTAGTGTTAGTGTTAGAGTTAGTTTTAAAGGGTAGTTTTTATGTTTGGGTTAGGTTTTGGTTAGGTTTAGGGTACTATTAGGGATAGGGTTTTGCTTAGGTTTAGTATTAGTGTTAGTGTGAGCTTTAGGGTAAGGGTTAGGGTTAGGGTTAGTTTATGATTAGTGTTAGGGTTAGAGTTTGTGATAGGTTTAGTGTTAGGGTTAGGTTTAAGTTTAGGGTTATGGTTAGGATTAGCGTTAGAGTTAATATTTGGGTTTGGATTAGTGTTAGGTTAGGCTTTTGAGTTAGGGTTAGTGTTTGGGTTGTTGTTGGGTTTGTGTTAGGGATACGGTTAGGGTTAGATTTAGAGTTAGAGTTAGTGTTAGGATTAGGCTTAGGGTTAGTGTTAGTGTTAGGGTTAGGTTTAGGATAAGTCTTAGTGATAATTTTAGGTTAAGGGTAATTGTTACGTTTAGGGTTATGGTTGGGGTTAGAGTTTGTATTAGGGTTAGGTTTAACGTTAGGTTTGGTGTATGCATTAGGCCTAGGGTGAGCTTTAGGGTTAGTGTTAGAGTTAGATTAGGGTTTTTTTAGTGTTAGTGTTAGGTTAGTTTTAGAATTTATATTAGGGTTAGCTTCAGTGTAAGCATTAGGTTTAGTGTTAGGTTTAGAGTTAGTGTTAGGGTTATGTTTAGGGTTTGTGTTAGGGTTAGGTTTAGGGTTAAAGTTGCAGTTTAGTTTAAGATTCAGGTTAGGGTTAGGGTTAGGGTTAGCTTAGGGTTAGGGTTACAGTTAGGGTTTCTTTTAGTTTAGATTTAGGGTTAAGATTAGGCTTACGGTTAGTGTTAGGTTAGGGTTAGGGTTAGGGTTACAGATAAGGTTAGTGTTAGGGTGAGGGTTAGGGTTTGTGTTACAGTTAGGGTTTGGGTTAGTGTTAGCGTTAGTGTTAAGGATAGGGTTAGGGTTAGTGTTAGGTTTAGGGTTAGGGATAGTGTTAGGTTTAGGGTTAGGGATATTGTTAATGTTAGGAATAGTGTTAGGATTAAATATAGGTTTAGGTTTAGTGTTAGAGTTAGGGTTAGGTTTAGCATTAGTGTTAGGATTAGGGTTAGAATTATGTTTAGTGTTAGGTAAGGGTTAAGATTAGGGTTATGGTTATGGTTAGGGTTATTTTCAGAGTTATGGATAGGGTTAGGGTTTGGGTTAGTGTTAGGTTTAGTGTTAGGGTTAGTGATAGTGTTTGTTTTAGGTTGAGGGTTACGGTTAGGTTTTGTGTTACATTTAGGTTTAGTGTTAGGGTTAGGGATAGGATTAGTGTTAGAATTACCATTAGGTTTAAGTTTAGGGTTAGTATTAGGGTTACAGTTAAGTTTAGGATTAGGGTTAGTGTTAGGCATAGGGTTTAGGTTTAGGATTAGGGTTTGCATTAGGCTTAGGCTTCATGTTCATGTTAGGATTATGTTTATGGTTAGAGTTAGTTTAAGAGATATGGTTAGGTTTACGGTTATGGTCATTTTAATGTTAGGTTTCAGGTAAGGTTTACGGTTAGTGTAAGGTATAGAATTAGGGATATATTTAAGGATAGTGTTAGAGTTTTCGTTAGCTTTTGTGTTAGGTTTAGGGTTAGGGTTATTGTTACATTTAGGATTCGGATAGATTTACATTTTGGGTTAGGATTAGGTTAGCTTTAGGATTCAGGTTAGACATTGTTGTAGGGTTAGATTTAGAATAAGGGTTAGTGTTAGGGCAAGGCTTAGGATTAGGTTTAGGCTTAATGTTAGGGTTTGTGTTAGGGTTAGGGTTAGTGTTAGGGTTAATGTCAGGCTTACAGTTAGTTTTTCAGGTTAGGTTTAATGATAGGTTTAGGGTTTGGGTTAGGGTTTCTGTTAGGTTTAGTTAAGGGTTAGTGTTAGGGGTAGTGTTAGTGTTAGGGATAGGTTTAGTGTTAGTGTTAAATAAAGGTTATGATTATGGAGAGGTTAGATTTAGGTTTAAGTTTTGGGTTGCGATTTGTGTTAGGCTTAGTTTTAGTGTTTGGGCTAGGGTTAGGGTTAATATTAGGGTTAGGATTAGGTTTTATGGTAAGTGTGATAGTGAGGGTTAGGGTTAGGTTTAGGTTTAGGATTAGTGTAAGTTTTAGGGTTAGTGTTAGGGTTAGGTTTAGGGTTTGTTTTAGTGTTAGGGTTAGGGTTAGTGTTAGGGTTGGGCTTAGGGTTAATGTTAGGTTTAGAGTTAGTTATAGGTTTAGAGATGTGTTTAGGGTTAATGTTAGGTTCAGGTTAGAATTAGTATTAGAATTAGTGTTAATGTTAGCTTTTGGGTTAGGGTTTTTGTTAGGTTTAGGGTTTGGGTTAGGGTTAAGATTCTGGTTATGTTTATGGTTAAGTTTAGGGTTAGGCTTGTTTTAGGGCAAGCATTAGGTTTTGTGTAAATTGAGATTTAGTGTATGGGTTACATTTAGGTTTTGGGTTAGTGTTAGTGTTAGGGTAAATGTTTCTTTTAGGGTTAATATTCAGGTGAGTTTTAGTTTTGTGTTAGGGTTAGGATTTGTTTAGGTTTAGAGTTAGGTTAGGGTTAGTGTTTGTGTTAGTGTTAGCGTTAGGATTAGGGTTACAGTTACTGTCAGGTTTAGGGTTAGAGTTAGGGTTAGCGTTATGTTTGGGTTTAGTGTTAGGGTTAAGGTTTGAGTAGGGTTAGAATTAGGTTTAGTGTTATGTTTATGGTTAGGGTTATGGTTAGGCATAGTTTTTTTGTTAGTGTTAGCTTTAGGTTGAAGGTTAGAGTTAGTGTTAGTTTTTGGGTTAGAGTTAGGTTTTGTGCTAGAGCTAGGATTAGGGTTAAGGTCAGGGTTAGTTTTAGAGTTATGGTTAGAGTTATGGTTAGGGTTAGTGTTAAGGTTAGTGTTAGGGTAGGTGTTAGGAATTAGGGTTAAGTTTAAGGTCAGGTTAAGTGTTAGTTTTAGGGTTAGGTTTACAGTTAGTATTCATGTTAGTGTTAGGGTTAAGGTTAGGTTTATGGTTAGGAGTACTGTTAGGGATAGGGTTAGGGTTTGTTTGAATCTTAGTGTTAGGTTAGTATAAGGTTTATATTTCCGGTTAAAATTCAGGATAAAATCAAGATAAAATCAGGAATAGGGTTAGGGATAAGTTAGGGTTAAGGTTAGGGTTAGGGTTTGTGTTAGGTTTAGATTTTTTGTTAGGGTTATGATTAGTGTTAGTGTTAGGGATAGATTTTGGCTTTAGGTTAGGTTTAGAGTTAGGGTTAGTTTTATGGTTAGGGTAAGGTTAGGGTTAGGGTTAAGGTTTGGTTAATGTTACTGTTATTGTTAGGTTTTCGGGTTAGTGTTAGATTGAGTGTTAATGTTAGGGTTAGGATTATGCTTAGGAAAAGGTTTAGAGTTAGTGTGAGGTTTATATTTATATTTAGATATAGTGTTTGTGTTAGCATTAGTTTTAGGTTAAGGGTTAGGTTTTGTTTTAGGGTTATGTTTAGCTTAAGGGTTAGTGTTAAGATTATTATTAAAATTACCATTAGGGTTAGGGTTTGGGTTTGGGTGTTAATGCTATCGTTAGTGTTAGGGTTAATGTTAGGGTTAGGGTTAGGTTTTGGGAAAGTGTTAGGGTTAGGGTTAGGTTTTGGGTAAATGTTAGGGTTAGGGTTAGGATAAGTGTTGGGTTAGAAATAGGTTATTGGTTACAGTTAGTGTTATTTGTAGGGTTAGGGTTAAGGTTAGTGTAAGCGTTAAGGTTAGGGTTTTTAGTAGGTTTAGGGTTAGGTTTAAGTTTTGTTTTAGGGTAAATATTAGGGTTAGGTTTATGGTTAAATTTAGGGTCAATATTAGTGTTAGGTTTATTGTTAGGGTTAGGGTCAGGGTAAGTTTTAGAGTTAGGGTTAGGGTTAGTGTTAAGTTTAGTGTTAGTGTTAGGGTTAGGGTTATTTTTAGAATTAGGGTTAGAGTTAGGGTTACGGTTAAGATTACGTTTAGAGATAGGGTTTGTGTTAGGATTAGAGTTACGTGAAAAGTTAGGTTTTGTTTTAGAGTTAGGTTTAGGTTACGGTTTAGAGTCAGTTTTCTGGTTAAAATTACCATTAGAGTTAGGGTTTTGGTTTGGATTTGTTTTAGTGTTAGCGTTAGGGTTAGGGTTAATGTTAGGGTTAGGGTTAGGGTTTGTGTAAATATTAGGTTTAGGGTTAGGGTTAGTGTTACATTTAAGATTAGGTTTACTTTTAGGCTTAGCATTATGTTTAATGTTATGTTGAAGGTCAGGGTAAGGGTTAGGGCTAGGTTTAGGGTTAGGTTTAAGGTAATTGTTAAGGTTAGGTTTAGGGTTAAGGTATGTTTTAGAGTTACAGATAAGTTTTGTGATAGGGTTAGGTTTAGGGTTAGAATTAGGGGTAATATTAGGGTTAAGGTTAAATTTAGTGTGAGGGTTAGGTTTAGGTTTAGGGTTAGTGTTAGTTAGTGTTAAGGATACGGTTAGTGTTAGGTTTAGGGTTATGGTAAGGGTTACTTTTAGGTTTAAGATTAGGGTTAAGGTTATGATTCGTGTTACGGTTAGGGTTAAGGTTAGCATTAGGGTTAGGGTTAGTTTTATGGTTAGGGTTATATTTAGTGTTTGTGTTAAGTTTAGGGTTGGTGTTAGGCTATGTGTTAGGGTTCTGGTTAGAGTTAGTGTTAGGGTTAGGGTTAGGGTTAAGGTTAGTTTGAAGGTTAGAATTAGGGTTAGGTTTAGTGTTAGTGGTAAGTTTAGGGTTATGTTTTGTGTTAGGGTTAGGGTTAGGGTGATGTTTAGTGTTAGAGAAAAGTTTATGATTATAGTTAGGGCTAGGATTATGGTTATGTTTAGTGTTAGTGTTAGGGTTAGGGATAGGATTCGTGTTAGTTTTAGGTATATGCTTAGTGTAAGAATTAGGGTTAGTGTTAGGGTTATATTAGGTTTAGGGTTAATGTTTGGGTAAACGTTTGTGCTAGGGTTAGTGTTAGGGTTAAGGTTAGGGTTAAGTTTAGTGTTAGGATTAGTGTTAAAATTAGTGTAAGGGTTAGTGGTAGGGTTACTGTTAGGGTTAGGCTTATGTTCAGTGTTAGATTTAGGGTTAGGTTTAGGTTTAATGTTAGTGTTTGGGGTAGGGTTAGGGTTAGAGTTAGGGTTAGGGTTAGTTTTAGGGTTACATTTAGGGTTAGTGTTACGATTCGTGTTAGGGTTAGGGTTAAGGTTAGCATTAGTTTTAGGGTTAGGTTTAAGGTTAGTGTTAGTGTTAGGGTTATGTTTATGCTATGTGTTAGGGTTTTGGTTAGGGTTACGGTTATATTTAATGTTAGGGTTAGGTTAGGGTTAGGGTTAGTGTAAGTTTTAGGGTTAGGTTTAAGTTTAGGGTTAGTGTTAGAATTAGGGTTTGGATTTGCGTGAGGTTTTGGCTTAGGTTTAGGGATAAGGTTTCATTATGGTTAGGAATAGTGTTTGTGTTAGGGTTGGAGTTTGGTTCAGTTTTAGGTTTAGGGATAGTGTTAGGGTTAGTGTTAGGGTTAGGGTTTGGTTTTGTGTTAGGGTTACAGTTATGGTTAGGGTTAGGGCTGAGTTTAGTTTTAGGGTTAGTTTTAGGATTAGTGTTAGGTATAAGTTTAGGTTTAGGATAAGTGTTAGAGTTAGGGTTATGGTTTATGTAAGTGTTAGTTTAATGTTATGGTTAGATTTAGTGTTAGTGTAAATGTTAGTGTGAGAGTTAGTGGAAGGTGTATGGTTAGGTTTAGGTTTAGTGTTAGGTCTAGAATTAGGGTCTGTTTTAGGGTCACAGTTATAGTTAGGGTTAAAATTAGATTTAAGTTTAGGGTTAGTGTAAGGTTTAGGTTTGGGTTTAGGGTTAATGTTATGGTAAGGGCTAGGTTTTATTTAGGTTTCGGGTTAGTTATAGGGTTATGGTACAGTTAGGAATTTGGCTTAGGGTTAGTGTTAGGGTTAGGTTAGGGTCAGTTTTATGGTTTAGGTTTGGGTTTGGGTTAGATTTAGGATTTGGTTTTAGGTTAGGGTTACTGTTAGTGTTAGGGTTAGGGTTATTTTTAGGGTTAATGTCAGGGTGAGGGTTAGGGTTCATATTACTTTTAGGGTTAGCTTTAGTGTTAAGCTTAGGATTAGGGTTAGGGTTAGGTTTAGGGTTAGGTTTAGGGACAGTGTTAGGGTTAAAAATAGGTTTAGGGTTTGTGTTAGGGTTATGAATAGGATAAATGTTAGATTTAGGGCTAGAGTTGGCGTTAGGTTTAGTGTTACTATTAGGGTTAGTGTTGGGTTTAAGTTTAGGGTTAGGGTTAGGCTTAGTGTTAGGATTAGTGTTAGGGTTAGTGTTAGGGTTACAGTTAATGTTAGGTTTAGGGTTAGTGTTAGGGTTAGGAATAGTGAAAGGTCTAGGGTTGGGGTTAGGGTTAGTGCTAGGGTTTTAGGGTTTTTTATGGTTAGTTTTAGTGTTAGATTTAGGGTTAGTGTTATGATTAAGTAATGGTTAGGGTTTGGGTTAGTTTAGGTTTAGGCTTAAGTATTGGTTTAGGGGTTGTGTTATGGTTAGTTTTAGTGTTAGGTTTAGGGGTACGGTTTTGGTTTTGTTATCGTTAGAGTTAAGGTTAATGTTATGTTTAGAGTCATGGCTTGTTTTAGGTTTAGGTATTGGGTTAGGGTTGTGTTTACTGTTAGGGTTAAAGTGAGGTTTAGGGTTAGTGTAAGGGTTAGGTATAGAATAAGGTTAGTGTGAGGGTTAGGGTTAGGGTTAGGGTTAGGGTTAGGGTTACATTTAGGTTTAGGGTTAGTGTTAGAGTTAAGGTTAAGTTTAGGGTTAGGGTAAGTTTTAGGGTAAGGGTTAAGTTTATGGTTAGAATTAGTGTTAGGTTTAGGGTTACGGTTAGTGTAAGGTTTAGGGTTAGGTTTATGTTTAGAGTTAGTGTTATGATTAGCATTAGGGTTTGTGTTAAAGTTAGAGTTGGGGTTAGGCTTAGGGTTATTGTTATGCTGAGGATTCGGGTTAGGCTAGGGATAAGTTTAGGGTTACATTAGGGTTAGTGTTAGGGTTAGGGTTTGTGTTAGAGTAAGATTCTGTGTTAGGATTATGGTTAGTGTTACAGTTATGCTTAGGTTTTTACTTAAGGTTAGTTTTAGAGTTAGGATTAGGATTACAGTAAGAGTTAGTGGTAGGTTAGGTTTAAGTTTAGGTTAGGAATACTGTTATGGTTAGGGTTATGGTTGTTATTAGCATTAGGGTTAGGGATAGGATTAGGGTTAGAGTTAGTGTTAGGGTTAAGTTTAGGGTTAGGGTTAGAGTTAAATTTTGTGTTAGGATTAGGGTGAGGTTTAGGTTTAGGGTTTGTTTTAGGATTGGGGTTAGGTTAAGGGATAAGTTTTGGGTTATGATTAGGTTTAGTGTTAGGTTTAGGGTTGGGGTTTGGTTTAGTCTTAGGGTTAGGGTTAGGGTTAGGGTTATATTAGGCATAGGGTTAAGGTTTCTGTAAGTGTTAGGGTTACGGTTATGGTTATGGTTACATTTAGGATTAGTTTAGGTATAGGGTTAGGGTTAGGGTTACAGTTACCCTTAGGGTTAATGTTGGGTTAGTGGTTCTGTTAACTATATTCTTAGGGATAGGGTTAGTGTTAGGGCTAGGTTTAGGGTTAGATTTAGGGTTAGTGGTAGGGTTAGTGTTAGCGTTTAGAATAGTGTTAGGGTTTGGGTTAGTGTTTGTATTACCGTTAGGCTTAGGGTTAGTGTTAGAATTAGGGTTAGGGTAAGGGTTAGGATAGGTTTAGGGTTAAGGTTTATTGTTAGGGTTTGTATTAGGTTTAGGGTTAGGGTTAGGGTTAGGATTATGGTTACGTTTAGGGTTAAGGTAAGGGTTAATGTTAGGGTTAGTGTTAGGTTTAGGGTTAGGTTTAAAATTAGTGTTAGTTTTAGGTTTATGGAGAGTATTAGGGTTACACATAGGTTTAGGTTTAGTGTTAGGTTTAGGGTTAGTGTTAGTTTTAGGTATAGGTTAGGGTTAGGGTTAGACTTAGGGTTAGAGTTAGGGTGACATTTAATTTTAGGGTTAGGGTTAAGCATGGTTTTAGGGTTAGTTATAGAGTTAGGGTTAGTGTTAGCGTTATTGTTAGGGTTAGGTTAGGTTTAGTGTTTGTGTGATGGTTAGGATTAGGGTTAATTTAGGGTTACATTTAGGATTATAATTAGGGTTAGTTTTGGGTTTTCGGTTTGTGTTAAGAATAGTGTTAGGGTTAGTTTTAGTTTAGGGTAAGGGTTTGGGTTTGGGTTTTTGAAAGGTTTAGGGTTAAGTTTAGGGTTAGGGTTAGAGTTAGGGTTAGGGTTAAGTTTAAGGTAATAGATAAATTTATACCTAGGATTTGGGCTATGGTTACAGTTAGGATTAGTAATAGGTTTTGGGTTTTTTTTAGTGTTAGTGTTAGGGTTAAATTAATTTTAGGGTTAGGGTTAGGGTGAGGGTTTGTGATAGGTTTATGTTTAGGGTTAAAGTTAGAGTTAAGGTTAGAATTAGGGATAGTGTTAGGGTAAGTGTTAGGGTTATGATTAGTGTTACAGTTAGATTTAGTGTTAGTGTTAATGTTAGAGATAGGGTTAGTTTAAGTGTTAGCGTTAGTGTTTGTATTATGTTTAGGGTTAGGTTTAGGGTTAGTTTTAGTTTAAGTGTTTGGGTTAGTGTTATTGTTAGTGTTAGGTTTAATGTTAGGGTTAGGTTTATGGTTATGGTCAGGGTTAGGTTAAGTTTTAGAGTTTGGGTTAGTGTTAGTGTTAGTGTTTGGTTTAGTGTTATTTTTGGGTTAGTGTTTTGTTAGGTTTAGGGTTAGTGTTAGTTTTTTTTGTGTTAGGGATAGGTTTAGGGTTAGTGTTAGGGTTACATTAAAATTAGGGTTAGAGTTAGGGTTAGGGTTATTGTTAGTATTACTGTTAGGATTTGGGTTAGGCTTAGTGTTAGGTTTAGTATTAGAGTTAGGTTTAGGGTTAGTGGTAATGTTAGGTTTAGGTTTACATTTAGGAGTAGGGTTAGTGATAGGGTTAGGGATAGGGTGAGTGTTAGAATTACGGCGAGGTAAGGGTTAGTGTTATGGTTAGTGTTAGGGTTAGGTGTAGTTAAGGATTAAGGTTAGGGTTAACTTAGGTTTAGGGGTAGAGTTTGGGTTTGGGTTTGTGTTAAGTTTAGTGTTAATGTTAGGGATGGTGTTATTGTTTGGGTTAGGGTTAGATTTAGAGTTAGGGTTATTGTTAGGTTTAATTTTAGTGTTTGTGTTAGGGTAAGGATTAGTGTTACTGTTAAGTTTAGGGTTAGCATTAGGATTAGGGTTAGTGTTAGGTTTGTGTTTTGGGTTAGGGTTAGTCTTAGTGTTGGTGTTAGGCTTAGATTTAGAAAATTAATGTTAGGGTTAGGTTTAGGTTTATGGTTATTTTTATGTTTAGGGTTAGTGATGGGATTCGGGTTGTGGTTAGGGTTAGTGTTACAGTTAGGTTTCAGTTAGTGTTAGGTTTAGGGTTAATATTAGCATTTGAGTTAAGGCTTGTGTTAACTATACGGATAAGGATAGGGTTAGGGTTATGGTTTCAGTTAAAATCATGTTATTTGTACGATTAATGTTAAGGATAGGTTAGGTTTAGAGTAAGCATTAGTGGTTGTGTCAGGGTTAGATTTACATTAAAGGTTAGAGTTAGGGTTTGTTTAATTGTTGAGAGCCACAGCCGAAGGGGCCCCAGCAAACTTCCAGCTGCTGGCTGATGATTGGCTCACAGCGGCCCCAGCAACATCTAGCTGATTGGCTCCTCTGCGGTGATGCTCATTGGGCTGTTTCCCTGCCCTTTCAGACCACGGAGCTGCTCATTGAGGGACTTTTTTGGCAATGCCCACGTGACCCAGCCAATGGGCCTCAAGAGCAGGAGGATTGTGGGAGGTGGAGAGAAGCTTGTGTGGGAGAGAGAGGCTTGTGGAAAGCCGGTGGTGGCAGTTGAGGCTCTGAGGGTTTTTCCTGAGAGGCTGTTTTGTTTGGCGTGTGTGGTTCTAAAAATAAAGTTAGTTTCTTTTGACAAGTGGCTCCTGATTGTGCCCAGACAGACTGCGGCATTTGGTGGCCCGAACGGGGAGCAACTGAGGGTAAGTGAAACTGCTCGCCCCTGAGGACAGGGCGAGACGATGGGTAGCCATTATAAGATTCCTCTTTTATTTTGCTTCACTTTTGTTTTAAGTTGCCTGTCCCTGGAGATGAGTGAGACGGAAGAAAAACCGCTCACATCTGAGGAAAAACTATTTACGTCTGAGGAACAGATAGGGAGAAAGGACGGATGCACATGTCAGGAGGATAGAAAGGCCATAATGACTTTTTGTTGTTCCCTTTTTATTTCATTCTGTCTCGGTTTTGTTTGGCGTCATCTTGTTGGGTTGTATTATAGTAGAAATACGGGATCAGAAATTAGCAAAAAACAAACTGAAAGAGTGTTAAGTAAATTGTTAGAGGAAGGAGGCATCTCAGTAAAATCAAGAACAGTCAGGGCATACGTTGATACAATACAAAAATGTAGCCCATGGCTTTTTAAGGAGGAGTTGTTAAATATATCACAATGGAACCATCATGGTGAAGATATAAAAAGAATAGAAAAGAAAAGCCCAGGGACTCTGCCACTTGGCACATTGCCATTGTGGACATTCGTATCTTGTTTGCTTAGTCCAAAGCCTTCAGTTCAGACAATGGTAGAGGAAGGAAAAGACATAATGATTCAAATAAAAGAGAAGGTCTCTCAAGTTAGTCAGACAGAGGAAAAGATTCAAGTAAAAGAGAAGGCCTCTCAAGCTAGTCAGACAGAGAAAGAAAGTGTAAAACAGAAAAATCCATCAGGGGGAAAGTTACAACAGGAGACTGCTACTAACACCTTTCTATCACCAGAGGGTGTAAGTGTCCAACCAACAGCACCACCTCTACAGGAGACTGCTACTAACACCTTTCTATCACCAGAGGATGTAAGTGTCCAACTAACAAGGCCACCTCCATATGCTGGGAGGTCCCCAACCCCCGCAGTTGATAGTGGGGATCCTGAGACAAGATCTCAAATATTAACATGCCCTGTATTTGAGGCAGGAGGGCAGCGATTTTACCAAGTTTTAAATTTCAAAACAGTGAAGCAGCTAAAAGAAGCTGTAACAACCTATGGTCCTCAAGCACCCTTCACTGTAAGCATGGTCGAATCCATTAACAACTTGAACATGACGCCAGCAGATTGGGCTAATATGTGTAAAGCTGTGCTAAATGGAGGACAATACCTGTTATGGAAGGTTGCCAATGAGGAATTTTGCAAGGAGATGGCTAGGCGAAATGCAGCAGCTGGTTATCCTCAGAGAAATCTAGATATGTTGTTAGGAAAGGGACCTTATGAGGATCAGCAGCAACAAATTGCATATGATCCTGGCGTATATGCACAAATTGCTGTAGATGCAATTAAGGCATGGAAGACTTTACAAGGACATGGAGGTTTACAAGGTCAATTATCTAAGGTAATACAAGGAGCTAATGAACCTTATGCTGAATTTGTAGATAGGCTTATGAGCAAGCGAATCGTTGGTGCAGAGATATCATTAGACCATGGAAACATGAAGATTTAAACACATATATTAAATTATGTAGAGACATTAATGAACAAGAGCAAGTCGTGGCAGCTGCAGTAAAACAGGCTTTAGATGCCAGAGACATTAATGAACAAGGGCAAATTGTGGCAGCTACAGTAAAACAGGCTTTAGATGCCAGGCCAAGAACATGCTACAATTGTGAACAAACAGGACATTTTAAAAGGAATTGCCCCATTGGAGGAGGGTTTAACAAAACTAGGTATCAAAGGAGTAGAATACCAGGTATTTGCCGACGATGCCGTAGAGGGAGACATTGGGCTAATGAATGCCGTTCTCAAACCACCATAGAGGGTACTCCATTATCAAAAAACGAACAAGGACCAGGTGTTTATCCACGATATCATGGAGAAAGGCATCGGGCTCCATTGCCAGAAAATGGACAAGGGGGCCCAATGCTCCGGGGCCCAAAACCACAAATATACGGAGCACTGGAAGAACCCAGCAACCCCATCAGGGTAGTGCCCAGGACACATTGTCCATCAGATCCCTCATCAGACAAACCAGAGGGAGTGCAGGGTTGGACATCTGCGCCTCCGCCAGAGCAGTCCTAACTCCAGAGATGGGAGTTCAAATCATTCCCACAGGGGTGAAAGGACCTCTTCCCAAAGGAACAGTAGGCTTATTATTGGGATGCAGCTCTTCTACTCTAAAAGGGCTTATGATAAGTCCTGGGGTAATTGATCCCGATTATGAAGGTGAAATAAAAATTATAGCCAGTTCTCCAAAGGGTATATCAGTAATTTCACCAGGAGATAGAATAGCACAGTTACTAATAATACCCAGCCTACATGATAAATTTTCCAGTCGTACTGTAGAAAGAGGTTCCAAGGGATTAGGTTCCACAGGTGTAGATTGGGCTATGCTTTCTTTAAATTTAGATTCTCGCCCCATGCTAAAACTAAATATTCAAGGACATGACTTTAATGGGCTACTGGATACAGGGGTGACCTTAGCATCATATCTCGTCAAGAATGGCCAAAACATTGGCCATTACAACAAGCCACTCAAACGCTTCGAGGCCTAGGAGTGCCGACTAATCCCCATAGAAGTGCAATGGTATTAGATTGGAAGGATCCTGAAGGATGTGAAGGAACTATACAGCCATATGTATTGGATCATCTTCCCGTAAATTTATGGGGACGAGATGTCCTAGATCAATTAGGTTTGACATTAACAAATAACATCAACCAAAATGCACCCACTATTATAACTAGACAAGGTTTTAGGAAAGGAAAAAGATTAGAAAAACAAGAACAAGGTATAGCAGCACCAATACAAATAGATCAAGGAACAGACAGACATGGGTTGGATTTTCAGAAAGGGCCACTGAGACAATAAAAATTACTTGGAAATCAGAAAGACCAGTATGGGTTCCTCAGTGGCCCCTGACTAAAGGAAAGGTACAAGCAGCACATGACCTGGTCAAACAACAAATAGCAGAAGGACATATACAACCTTCTGTATCTCCCCATAATACTCCCATTTTTGTCATCAAAAAGAAATCTGGTAAATGAAGATTATTGCAAGATTTAAGAGCCATTAATAATGAGATGGTTATTATGGGACCTGCTCAATCAGAGATTCCTCAGTTGTCTCCTTTGCCAAAAACCTGGTATGTTTTAGTTATAGATATTAAAGATTGTTTTTTTTTTCAATTCCAATTCATCCTGAGGATAGTCCACGTTTTGCATTTACTATCCCTGCACTGAATCATGAAGGTCCTGATCAGAGATATGAATGGAAAGTACTCCCTCAAGGGATGGCTAACAGCCCAACTATGTGTCAAATTTATGTTAACAAAGTAATCCAGCCACTTTGAAATCAAAATCCTGAACTACAAATATTTCACTATATGGATGATGTATTATTAGCACACAAAGATAAAAACACATTGCTAGAATGTTATGCCACACTTACAAATTTATTAAAAAATTTTAATCTAGAGATAGCAATAGATAAAGTACAATTAAATTTTCCAATTAATTATTTAGGAGTTCTATTATCCTCAACCATGGTCCATCCACCAAAAATTCAAATACGAGTAGATCAACTCAAATCACTTAATGACTTTCAAAAGTTATTAGGAGACATAAATTGGATAAGGCCTTATTTAGGTATACCAACAGGAGAGTTGGCACCTTTATTTGATATCCTAAAAGGTCCATCAGATCCAAATTCACCCCGAATGTTACCGCCTGATGCAAGAAAGGCATTAAAAATCATTGAAACATATATGGAAAATATGCATTTGGATAGAATTGATATAAGTTTGCCTTTCTTATTTATTGTACTACCAACAAAAAATATTCCTACAGGAGTATTTTGGCAAGAAGGTCCATTATTATGGATACATTTATCTTATTCTCCTAACACTATTCTTACTAGGTATCCTGAGGCTGTAGGACAATTAATACTCAAAGGAATAAAAGCAGCAAAGGGAGTGTTTGGAATTTCTCCCAATAAAATTATTACTCCATATACTATGAATCAAATTGATGAGTTAGCTAATGAGTTAAATACTTGGGCAATAATCATGAGCAAATCTAATGTTTCATTTGATAACCACTTACCATCTAATCCTTTATTGTCTTTTTGGTCATTGCATCCTGTAATTTTTCCAAAAATGACAAGAAAAACACCTATCATGAATGCTCCAAATATATTCACTGATGGGTCAAATAATGGTACAGCAGCAGTAGTTACCCCTGATCAAACTTTTACATTTTTAGTACCCAAACAATCAGCTCAAAAGGTATAGCTTAATGCAGTTTTACAAGCTTTTGTGATGTTTAAAGATTCTGTATTTACTTTATTTTCTGATAGTCAGTATGTAGTTAATGCTATAGTATCTCTTGAAGATGCTGGTAGGATTTCCCCTTCTTCTACTGTTTTCTCTTTGCTTTCCACTATACAAAGTCTAATCTGGGACAGAAAAGATCCATTCTTTATAGGACATATCAGGGCACATACAGGATTGCCTGGAGCCCTTAGTTTGGGCAATGATTTAGCAGATAAAACTACACATGACATACATATTTTCTCTACACTAGAAGAAGCTATAAATTTTCATAAAAAGTTCCATGTCAATGCTAATACTTTACAAAAGCGTTTTAAAATAACTAAGGAACAAGCTAGACAAATAATAAAACAATGTCAAAATTGTGTGACCTTTTTACCACAAGTTAATCTTGGAGTCAATCCTAGAAGATTGATACCTAACCATATTTGGCAGATGGATGTCACACACTTGCCAGAATTTGGAAAATTAAAATATTTGCATGTTACAGTTGATACTTCTTCTGGATTTTTGATGGGCTCCCTTCATGCTGGAGAAAAAACTAAAGATGTTATAGCTCATTGCTTACAAAATTTTGCCACTGTGGGTGTTCCAAAACAGTTAAAAACAGATAATGCCCCTGGTTATACTTCTACCTCTTTTAAACAAGTTTGCTCAACATTTGGCATTACTCATATAACAGGAATCCCATACAATCCACAGGGACAAGGCATAGTTGAAAGATCTCATCAAATTATTAAAATGTACTTATTAAAGCAAAAAGAAGGAATTGGGAAGGGGTATATATTCCCCAAAGATAAACTTAAAATAACCCTTTTTACTCTAAACTTTTTAAATTTGAATTCATCAGGACTTAGTGCTGCGGAAAGGCATATGTGTCCAAAAAAGGTGCATAAGCCCAAGGTACTTTGGAAGGATATTCTAACAGGACAATGGAAAGGTCCTGACCCAGTAATTGTCTGGAGTCGAGGGTCTGTTTGTGTGTTTCCACAGGGAGAACAGCAGCCGATTTGGATTCCAGAGAGATTAACCAAGGTCCTGACCCAGTGATTGTCTGGAGTCGGGGGTCTGTTTATGTGTTTCCACAGGGAGAACAGCAGCCGATTTGGATTCCAGAAAGATTAACTAAAGCGATTTCTACAGACCAAAAAGAAGATGATTTGGCTCAAATCCATAACAACTGATATCCAAAACTCCAGTTTGGCTATTCTTACATCTGCAACAGAACCAGGATGCTTTTTTCAATATCTATTTTATTATTGCCCTTTGCCATATCATGAAGTTCTATTTTGTTTTTTGAGCTCATACAGACCTAGGTTAATATTTTGCTGATCATATCTATTTTTTGACTATAGAGCTTTTAAACATTGCAATGGAGATTTCACCTGTAAAAAGTTATAAGGCCTTTACTATAATGTTATGTGTTGTATGTATTATATTATGTGTGCACACTTGTGTTTTGTGCTATATGTTTGAATGTATGTATGTCCATATATCATATATGATGAGCGCTCATGATAAAATGGATCCAAATATTTTTTTTCACGTGATTTATATGGTTTAATTTAAATTGGGTAAACAACTGTTGAGGATTGTTTTAATATGTAAACAAAAAAGAAGGTTAACAGATCTGTTTGTTTACTTTCACCTTTTCTTTTCATTATATTTAATAATTCTCTTAAAGACAATGTAAATTGTTAAGAAAATTGTTTTCTTTCAGTGCCTTCTGTAATGTTACATAATTTTTTCTTTAGCCATTATTGCCAGAATTCCTATCTTCATCCCAGTGCCGGTTAAGACAATGTAAATTGTTAAGAAAATTGTTTTCTTTTAGTGCCTTCTGTAATGTTACATAATTTTTTATTTAGCCATTATTGCCAGAATTCCTATCTTCATCCCAGTGCCGGTGAAGACAATGTAAATTGTTAAGAAAATTGTTTTCTTTTAGTGCCTTTTGTAATGTTACATATTTTTTTTCTTTAGCCATTATTGCCAGAATTCCTATCTTCATCCCAGTGCTGGTGAAGTCAAAGATAAAACCAATCTACAGCTTCTACAATAGCCATCACTGAACTGCTTGCAGAACTTGCCTGGACACATTGTGAGCTCACCTGTATGCATTGTGAACTATCTGTTGGTGCAGCGACTTGTGGTAGTGTTGGGGTATTTTTGCTGATGATGTCATTGGTGATACAATTTTTCCAAAAGGAGCCGTCAATTGGCTTGGTGTATCTTCCTCCCTTCTGCTTCTCATGATCGTCCAGCTAAAATTTGGGGGCCAACAGAGGTGAGGCAAAGAACCTCACCCCCCCGCTGGTACAAAGACCTCTCCACAGGTGTGGCTGTATACTGGACCGGTAGTCAGTGACGGGTAAGATCCAATTGCAATGATAACAACCTAAGGACCATATGTACTATTGGACAACCTAAGGCAGGCACGGTCCCTAAGCCACATGCTTGTTGTTTAAACAGAGAGAGGGAGATGTTGAGAGCCACAGCTGAAGGGGCCCCAGCAAACTTCCAGCTGCCAGCAAACTTCCAGCTGATGATTGGCTCACAGCGGCCCCAGCAACATCTAGCTGATTGGCTCCTCTGCGGTGATGCTCATTGGGCTGTTTCCCTGCCCTTTCAGACCACGGAGCTGCTCATTGGGGGACTTTTTTGGCTCTGCCCACGTGACCCAGCCAATCGGCCTCAAGAGCAGGAGGATTGTGGGAGGTGGAGAGAAGCTTGTGTGGGAGAGAGAGGCTTGTGGAAAGTCGGTGGTGGCAGTTGAGGCTCTGAGGGTTTTTCCTGAGAGGCTGTTTTGTTTGGCGTGTGTGGTTCTAAAAATAAAGTTAGTTTCTTTTGACAAGTGGCTCCTGATTGTGCCCAGCCAGACTGCGGCATTTAATGTTAGAAATTCGTTAAAGTTTAGTTTTATGGTTATGGTTAGTTTTGGGTTAGGGTTAGGTTTAGGGTTAGGGTTTGTTTTAGGGTTAAGTTTATGTTAGTTTTAGGGTTTGTATTAGAGTTAGGGTTAGGGTTACGGTTATGAAATGTCAGTATTAGAGTTAGAGTTAAGGTTACTTTAAGGGTTATGGTTAGGATTAGGGTTAGCATTAGGGTTGGGGTTAGGGTTGGGGTTAGGTTTAGATTTATTTTTTTTTGTTAAGGTTAAGGTTAATGTTAGGTTTAAGGTTAGTGAAAGGGTTAGGTTTGGGGTTAGGGTTAGTATTTTGGTTAGTGTTAGGCTTAGGGTTAGTGTTAGCGTTTGGGTTAAGTTTTGTGTTAACTATATGGTCAGAGATAGGGTTAGGGTTATGGTTATGGTTATGGTTAGGATTTGTGTTAGGTTTACGGTTAAGGTTAATTTAGTTTAGGTTTACAGTAAGCATTAGGGTTTGTGTCAGTGTTAGATTTAGGCTAAATGTTAGAGTTAGGGTTTGGATTAGTGTTAGGAATAGGTTAAAGTTTAGTTTTAATGTTAGGGTTAGGTTTGCATTAGGGTTAGGTTTTGGATTAGGGTTAGGTTAGTGTTAGGGTTTGTGTTAGGGTTAGGGTTAGTGTTACGGTTCTGGTTACTCTCAGGGTTAGAGTTAGAGTTAGCATTAGGTTTAGGTTTAGGGTTAGTTTTAGGGTTAGAGTTAGAGTTAGGTTTAGAGTTAGGGTTACTGTTAGGGTTTGGTTTAGGGTTAGGGTTAGGGTTGGGTTAGGGGTTAGGTTTAGGGTTATTGTTTCATTTAGGGTTAGAATTAGTGTTATGGTTAGGGTTAGGGTTAGTTTTAGGGTTAGTTTTAGGGTTAGGTTTGGGTTTATGTTTAGTGTTGTGCTTAGGGTTAGGATTATATTTAGGATTAATGTTATGGTTCGGGTTAGAATTAGTGTTTAAATTCTTGTTATGGTTAGGGTTAAGTTTAGAGTTAGATTTAGGGTTAGTGTTAGGGTTAGGCTTAGGGTTTGTGTTAGTGTTAGGGTTAGGTTTATGTTATGTGTTAGCCTTTTGATTAGGGTTACAGTTAGGGTTAGGGTTAGGGTTAGTGTGTTAAGATTAGGGTTACTTTTAGGTTTAGTGTTAGGTTTAGGGATAAAGTTTAAGTAAGGTTTAGTGTTACTTTTAGTTGTGGGGTTAGGGTTTTTGTTAGGGTTAGGTTAGGGTTATGGTTAGGGTTTGTGGTAGGGTTTGTGTTAGGTTAGGTTTAGGGATTGTGTTAGGGTTAGGGTTAGGGTTAGAGTTAAGGTTATGGTTAGGAATTTGGTTAGGTTTAGGGTTAGTGTTAGGGTTAGTGTTTGGGTTAGTATTAAGGTTATGGTTAGGGATAGGGTTAGTGTTACGTTTTGGGTTAGGGTTTGTGTTAGGGCAAGATTTATGGTAAGTGTTAGGGTTAGGAATAGTTTTAGGGTTAGTGTTAGTGTTAGGTTTAGGTTTAGTATTAGGTTTATGGTTAGGTTTAGGGTAAGTATAAGGATTAGTGTTATGGTTATGGTGAGGGTAGGTGTAAGGGTTAGGGTTAGAATTAGGTTTAGGGTTAGTGTTAGTGTCAGGGTTAGGGATAGTGTTAGCGTGAGGGTTAGGGTTCATGTTATGGTTCGTGTTAGGGTTAGTGTTAGTGTTAGGGTTAGATTTAGTGTTAGTGTTAGAGTTAGGGTTAGGTTTAATGTTAGGTTTAGGGTTAGGCTTAGTTTAGGTTCAGTTATAGGGTTTAGTTTGGGGTATGGTTAGTGTTATGTTATGGTTAGTGTTAGTGTTAGTGTTAGGTTTTGGGTTAGTGTTAGGTTTAGATAATGGTTTGTGTTATGGTTAGGCTAGGTTTAATGTTAGTATTTGTTTTAGGGTTTGTGTTAGGTTTAGTGTTAGAATTAGGATTATGGTTCAGGGAAAGTTTAGGGTTAGAGTTTGGTTTGGTGTTTTGTTTACTGTCAGGGTTCATATAAGGGTTAGGGTTATGGTTAGGGTTAGGTTTATTGTTAGGGTTAAATTTAGGTTTAGAGCTAATGTAAGGGTTTGGGTTAAAATTAGGATTAGTGTGAGGGTTAGGTTTAGGTTTACGGTTATGGGTAGCCTTCATTTTAGGTTTAGGCTTAGGGTTAGTGTTATGTTTAGTCTTATGTTTAAGATTAGGGTTAGTGTTAGGGTTAGATTTAAGTTTAAATTTAGGGTAAGTTTTAGTGTTAGGGTTAGGATTATGGTTAAAGTTAGTGTTAACGTTAGGGTTAGGGATAGTGTAAAGTTTAGGGTTAGTGCTAGGTTTAGGGTTAGGATTTGTGTTAATGTTAGGGTTAGGGTTATGGTTATTGTTATGGTTCCTATTAGGATTCAGTTTAGGGTTAGGAATAGTGTTAGTGTTAGGTTAGGGTTTGTGTTAGGGTTAAATTTTGTGTTAGGATTAGAGCTAATGTTAGTGTTATAGTTAGGTTTTGGTTTAAGGTTAGTTTTAAAGTATGTGTTAGGGGTAGGTTAAGGGTTAGGCTTAGTGTTAGTTTAAAGTTCTGGTTCATGTTTAGGTTTAGAATTAGGGTGGGTTTAGAGTTAGGGTTAGCGTTTGTGTAAGTGTTAGTGTTAGGGTTAGGGTTAAGGTTAGGCTTAGGGTTAGAGTTAGGGTTAGGGTTTGGGTTAGTTTTAGGTTTAGGGTAAGTGTTATCTTTAGAATTATGTTTTGTGTTAGAATTAGAGTTAGGGTTAGGATTAGTGTTAGTTTTAGGTTTAGTGTTAGGGTTAAGTATAGTGTTAGGGTTAGGGTTAGGTTAAGGGTAAGTGTTTGGTTTAGGGTTAGGGATTGTGTAAGTATTAGGGTTAGGGTAAAAGTTGCAGTGAGAATTAGTGTTAGTGTTTGAGTTATGGTTAGGTTTACGGTTAGGATTAGTGTAAGGGTTAGTGTTATTGTTAGGTTTGGGGTTTGTGCTAGGGTTAGGGTTACAATTAGTTTTAGGGTTGGGTTAGGGTTAGGGTTAATTTATGGTCAGTTTTAGGGTTACTGCTAGGCTTAGAGTTATGGTTTGTGTTAAGGTTAGGGTTAAATTTACGGTTAGCATTTGGGTTAGTATAGGGTTAGGCTTAGTTTAGTGTCAGGGTTATGGTTAGGATTTGTGTTTGGGTTCGATTGAGGGTTAGGGTTAGGGTTAATTTTAGCATTAGGGTTAGGGTTAGGTTTAGTGTTAAGGTGAAGGTGAGGCTTCCTGTTTCGGTTAGGTTTAGGGTTAGTCTTAGTGTTAGGTTTAGGGTTAGGGTTAGGTTTAGGGTTTGGCGTAGTGTTAGGGATAAAGATAGGTTTAGGTTTAGTGTTAGTGTTAGGGTTAGGGTTAGTGCTAGTATTAGAGTTAAGGTTAGGTTTAGGGTTAAGTGTAGGGTTCGGGTGAGTTTTAAATTTATATTTATGTTTAAGGTTAAAGTTAGTGTTAGGCTTAGGGTTAGGTTAGGTTTAGTGTTAGGTTTTGGGTGAGGGTTTGTTTTAGGTGTAGGGTTAGGGTTAGGTTTAGAATTAGTTTTAGCTTTAGGGTTAGTGTAAGGGTTAGGGTTAGTGTTAGGTTTAGGGTAGTGTTAGGGTTCAGGTTAGGGTTTGTGTTACGATTATGGTTAGGGTTTGGTTTATGATAACGGTAAGGATTCTGGTTAAGGTTAAGTTAGGGTCAGGCTTATGATTAGGGTTTGTGTTAGGGTTAGATTTAGGGTTAGTGTTAGGTTTAGTGTTAGTATTAGGGTTAGTGTTAGGGTAAGTTTTAGGGTGAGGTTTAGTATTCGTGATACGGTGTTAGGGTTTCTGTTTGGTTTAGTGTTAGGGTTAGGGTTAATGTTAGGTTTAGGGTTAAGTTTAGGGTTTGGATTAGGAATAGTGTAAGGTTTAAAAATAGGTTTAGGGTTAGTGTTAGGGTTTCAAATTGGATAAGGTTTAGATTTATATTTAGGTTATGTTTAGAGTTTGTGTTAGATCTAGGTTTAGTGTTAGGTTACAGTTAAAGTTTGTTTTAGGATTAGGGTTAGGTTTTGGTTTAGGGTTTGTTCTATGGTTAGGGTTAGGTTAGGGTTAGGGTTAGGGTTACAATTGTGATTAGCATTAGGGTTACTTTTGGGGTTTTGGTTACTGTTATGTTTATTGTTAATGTTTGGGTTAATGTTAGGTTTAGGGTTTGGTTTAGGGTTAGGTTTAGGTTTAGGGATAGGTTTAGTATTAGGGTTACAATTACAGTTTGGTTAGTTTAGGATTAGGGTAAGGGTGAGGGATAAAATTAGGATTAGGTTTAGGGTTAGGGATAGGTTTATGGTTAAGGTTAGGGCTAGGATAAGGGTTAGGTTTAGGTAGGTGTTAGGGTTAAGATTAGTGTTAGTGTTAGGATTAGGCTTTTTGTGAGTATTAGGGTTAGGGTAAGGGTTAGGCTAGGTTTAGGATTACGCTTTTGTTTAGGGATTGTGTTAAGGTTCAGGTTAGGGTTAGGGTTAGGGTTAGGAAAAGGGTTAGTGTTTGGGTTAGTCCTAAGTTTAGTGTTAGGTTTAGGAATAGAGGAAGGTTTGGTGTTAGGTTTCGTGTCAGATTTAGTGTAAGTTTTAGGTTTAGGGTTAGGTTTAGATTTAGTATTAGTTTTAAGTTAGGTTTAAGGTTATTGTAAGGGTTAGAGTTAGAATTAGATTTAATGTGAGGGTTAGCGTTAGACTTAGTTTTAGTGTAATGTTTAGGGTTAAGGTTTAAGTTAGGGTTTGTGTTAGGATAAGGGTTAGGGTCAGTGTTAGTTTTAGGGTAAGTGTTAGATTTAGGGTTATTTTTAGGGTAAGTATTAGGGTGAAGGTTAAGGTTAAGGTTAGATATAGTGTTAGGTTAAGGGTTAGGGTTAGGATTAGTGTTAGGATAAGGTTTAGGGTTTGTTTTAAGTTCACACTTAAGATTGGGGTTAGAATTAGTGTTAGGTTTAGGGTTAGTGTTAGGGTGAGGGTTAGGGTTTGTGTTATGGTTATGGTTAGGGTTAGGGTAATGGTTTTGTTCAGGATTTTGTTTAGAATGAGGATTGGTATTATTTTAGGTTCAGGGTTACTGTTAGGTTTTGTGTTAGGGTTAGATTTAGGCTTAGGTTTAGGGTTAGGATTAGTGTTAGAGTCAGGGTTATTGTAAAGGTGAGGGTTAGGTTTCATGTTACAATTAAGGTTAGGTTTACTCTTAGGGTTAGCATTAGGGTTAGTATTAGGTTTAGGTTTGGGTTTAGGTTTACGGTTAGTATTAGTGATAATGTTATGGTTAAAGATAGGTTTAGGGTTAGTTTTATGAATAGGATAAAGTTTAGAGTTAGGTTTAGGATTAGCATTAGGTTTAGTGTTACTGGTAAGGTTAGGGTTAGGATTAGTGTTAGAGTTAGGCTTAGTGTTAGTGTTAGGGATAGGGTTAGGTTTAGTTTTAGGGTTTGTGATAGGGTTCGTTTGGGGATTAGGGTGAGTGTTAGTGTTAGGTTAGGGTTAGTGTAAGGATTAGATTTTGTGTTATGGTTTGGGTTAGTGTTAGGTTTAGGTAAGAGTTAGCCTTAGGGTTGGGTTATTTTTAGGGTTAAATTTTGGGTTAGGATTTGAGTTAGGGTTAAGTTTAGAGTTAGGATTAGGCATATGGTTCTTGTTAGGGTTAGGATTAGAGTTAAGGTTAGTGATAGGTTTAGGGTCAGGGTTAGTGTTAGGGTTTGGGTTAGGGTTAGGGTTTGGTTTGGTGTTAGGTTTAAAGTCAGGATTAGGGTTAGTGTAAGGGTCAGGGTTTGAATTATGTTTAGTGTGAGGATTAGGGTTAGGGGTAGGTTAGGATAAGTGTTAGGTTTAGAGCTAGGTTTAGGGTTCATGTTAGGGTTAGGATTAGGGTTAGCATTGTAGTTAGTGTTAGGGGTGGGTTAAAGTTAGTTTTAGGGTTTGGGTTAAGGTTAGGTTTAGGGTAAGTGTTACGGGTAGGTTTAGGGTGACGGCTTAAGTTAGTGTTAGACATAGGCTTAATGTTAGGGTTAGTTTAGATTTAGCAGTAAGGTTACTGTTAGGGTAGGGTTAAGTATAGGGTTTGGATAAGTGTTAGGGTTAGGGTTAGGGTTATGGTTAGATTGAGTGTTAGGTTTAAGGTTATGGTTAGTTTTAGGTTTAGTGTTTGGGTATGGTTAGGGATATTATAAGGGTTAGGTTTCAGGCAAGTGTTAGATTTAGGGTTCAGTATAGAGTTCGGGTTACGGTTAAGGTTACGTTTAGAGTTAGTGTTTGGGTGAGGTTTAGTGTGAGTGTAAGGTTTAGGGTTAGAATTAGGTTTATTGTTAGTGCTAGGTTTAGGGTTTGTTTTAGGGTTAGGGTGAGGGTTAGGATTAGGATTAGTGTTAGACTTAGGTTTAGTGTAAGATTTAGAGTTATGGTTAGGTTTAGAGTTACTTTTAAGGTCAGGGTTAGGGTTTGTTTTAGGGTTTGGGTTAGGGTTACAGTTACAGTTATGGTTATGATTTGAATTAGTTTTAGGTTTAGGATTAGGTTAGGGTGGGGTTAGAGTTAGGGTTTGTGTTTGGGTTAGATTTAGGGTTAGGTGTAGGATTAAGGTTAGTGTTAGTGTTAGTGTTAGCATTAGGGTTAGGGTTTGTGTTATGGTTAGTGTTTGTGTTAGGTTTAGGCTATGTGTTAGGGTTCTGGTTAAGGTTAGGTTTAGAGTTAGTGTTAGGGTTAGGATTAGTGTCAGTGTAAGGGTTAAGTTTATAGTGAGGTTTAGGGTTAGTGTTAGCTTTAGGGTTATGGTTTGTGTTACAGATCGGGTTAGGGTTAGGGATAAGATTAGGGTTTTTGTTAAGGGTAGCTTAGGGTTAGGGTTAGAGTTAGGGTTAGGGTTAGGGTTAGGGTTTGGTTAGTGTTAAGGTTTGTGTTAGGGTTTGGGTTAGGGTTAAGGTTTGGTTAATGATTAACAGTTAGGATTCGGGTTAGAGTTACAGTTAGGTTTATGTTTAGGGTAGTTTTAGGGTTATGTTTAGGGTTAGTGTTAGGGTTAGGTTTAGAGTTAGTGTTATGTTTAGGGTTAGGGTTAGGGTTAGTTTTAAGTTAAGGATTATTATTAGGGTTAGGGTTATGCTTTGGGTTAGTGTTAGGGTTAGGGATAGAGTGAGGGGTAGGGTTATGGTTTGTGGTAGGGTAAGGTTTTGTGTTAGGGTTAAGGTTAGCGTTAGTTTAACTTTAAGGTTGAGAGTTAGGTTTATGATTAGTTTTGGGTTTGGATTAGCGATTATTTTAGGGTTAGGGTTAGGATAGTGTAAGAATTAGTGTTAGGGTTTGTGTCCGTGTAAGGGTTATGGTTTGGGTTGGGTTTAGGTTTATGGTTAGGGTTTGTGTTAGGGTTAGGGTTAGAGTCATGGTTACAGTTAGGATTCAGGTTGGGTTTAGGGTTAGGGTTAGTTTAGGGTTAGGGTTACGGTTAGTGTTTTTGTTAGGTTAGATTTAGGGTTTGTGTTAGGTTTAGAGATAGTGTTAGTGTTAGGGATAAGATTACGGTTAGGTTTAGTGTTAGGTTTACTGTTCGTAATAGGGTTAGACTTAGGGATTGTGTTAGGGTTAAAGATAGGTTTAGGTTTACTGTTAGGAATAGGGTTATGGTTTGGGTTAGTGATAAATTTCGGGTTAGAGTTAGATTTAGGTTTAGGTAAGGGTTAGGGTTTGGGTTATAGTTAGAGTTATGGTTAGAGTTAGGGTTAGTGTTAGAATTAGTGTTAGGGTAAGTGTTAGGATAGGTTTAGGTTTAAGATTTTTGTTAGGGTTTGTATTAGGGTTAGGGTTAGGTTTAGGATTAGGGTTACGTTTAGGGTTAAGATAAGGGTTAATGTTAGGGTTAATGTTAGGTTTAGGGTTAGGTTTAGGATTAGGTTTAGAATTCGTGTTAGGTATAAGGTTATGAAAAGTATTAGGGTTAGGTTTAGGTTTAGTTTTAGTGTTATGGTTAGGGTTAGTGTTAGTTTTAGGTATAGGTTAGGGTTAGGGTTAGTCTTAGGGTTAGAGTTAGGGTTACATTTATTTTTAGGGTTAGGGTTAGGCATAGTTTTAGGGTTAGGGTTAGGGTTAGGGTTAGGGTTAGGGTTAGTGTTAGGGTTAGTATTAGGGTTAGGGTTAGGTTTAGTGTTTGTGTTAGGGTTAGGATTAGGGTTAAGTTTAGGTTTATGTTTAGGATAATAAATATTCTTAGGTTAGGGTTTGGGGTTTGTGTTAGTCATAGTGTTAGGGTTAGTTTTAGTTTAGGGTAAGTGTTAGGGTTTGGGTTTGTGAAAGGTTTAGGGTTAAGGTTAGGGTTAGGGTTAGGTTTAGCATTACAGTTAGGGTTATGTTTAAGGAAATAGATAACGTTTTGGCTAGGATTTGAACTATGGTTACAGTTAGGATTAGTGATAGAAGTTCGTGTTTGTGTTAGGTTTAGTGTTAGGGTTAGGTTAGTTTTAGGGTTAGCATTAGGGTTAGGGTTTGTGATAGGTTTAGGGTTAGGGTTAAAGTTCGAGTTAGGGTTAGGGTTAGGGATAGTGTTAGGGTAAGTGTTAGGGTTATGATTAGTGTTACAGTTAGATTTATTGTTAGTGTTAATGTTAGCGACAGGGTTAGTGTAAGTGTTAGTGTTAGGGTTTGTATTATGTTTAGGGTTAGGTTTAGGGTTAGTTTTAGTTTAAGTGTTTGGGTTCGTGTTAGCATTAGTGTTAGGTTTAATGTTAGGGTTAGGTTTATGCTTATGGTTAGGGTTAGTTTTAGGGTTTAGGTTAGGGTTTGTGTTAAGCTTAGGGTAAGTTTTAGTGTTAGGGTTATGGTTATGGTTAGGATTTTTCTTACGTTTATGTTTAGGGTTCATGTTAGGTTAGGTTTAGCTTGTGGATTAGAATATGTGTTAGGGTTAGATTTAGGGTAAGGTTTAGGGTAATGGTTTGGGTTATTGTTAGGTTTAGGATTTGGTTTAAGGTTAGTTTTTGAGTTATGGTTATGTTTAGGGTAAGGGTTAGCATTAGGTTAGAGTTAGAGTAAAGGTTAGATTAGGGTTACTTTTATGGTTAGGGTTAGCTTTTGTGTTAGGTTTATGGTTAGGATTAGGGTTAGGGTTAGTGTTAGGGTTATGGTTAGGGTTTGTTTTAGGGTTAGGGTTAGGGTTGGGTTTAGAATTATTGTTAGGTTTAGGGTTAATCAAAATGTTAGGTTTAGGTTTAGGATAGTGTTAGGATTAGGGTTAGGGTTTGTGTTTGGGTTAGGTTAGGGTTAGTATAAGGGTTAGTGTTAGTGATTGCTTTAGGTTTAGTGTTAGTATTAAGTAAAAGTTAAGAGTAGGGATAGGTTAGTTTTATGGTTAAGGTTTGGGTTAGGGTTTGGTTTAGGGTTTTTGTTAGGGTAAGTTTTCATGTTAGGTTTAGTGCCACAGGTCGGGATAGCATTTGGGTTAGAGTTAGGTTTAGTGTTAGATTTAGTGTCAGGTTTAGTGTTAGTGTTAGCATAAGGGGTAGTGGTAAAGGTAGGTTTAGGTTTAGGGTTAGGTTCAGTGTTAGAATTAGGGTTAGTGTGAGGGTTAGTTTTATGTTTAGGGTTAGTGTTAAGTTTAGGTTAAGTGTTAGAGTAGGGTTTAGGTTTAGGGTTAAGATAAAGGTACAGTTAGTGTTAGCTTTAGGGTTGGGGTTAAGGTTACTGTAAGGTTTAGGGTTAGGGTTAAATTTAGTGTTAGTGTTGGGCTTAGTGTTAGGGTTTGTTTTATGGTTAGGGTTAGGGTTACAGTTACGTTTAGGATTTAGGTTATAGTTAGGGATAGCGTTACTTTATGGTCAGGGTTATGGCTAGGGATGGTGTTAGGATTAGAGTTAGGGTTTCAGATAGGGTTAGGATTAGTTTTAGGGTTAGGTTTAGGGATAAGTTTAGGGTGAGGGTTAGTGCTAGGGTGAAGGTTGGGGCATGTGTTAGAGTTAGTTTTAGGTTTAGTGTTAGGGTTAGAGTTAGGGTTAGGGATAAGTTTCGGCTTTATTTTAGTTTTCAATTTAGGGTTAGGTTTATGGTTAGGGTTATCATTACATTAGTGTTAGGTTATGGTTTCTGTTATGGTTAGGGTTAGGGTTAGTGTTAGGGTTTAGGTTATAGTTAGTTTTTGGGTTAGGATTAGGGTTAGGGTTAGTGTTAGTTTAGTGTTAGGTTAGGGTTAAGGTTAGGTGTAGGGTAATAGATAGGATTAGAGTTAGGGTTATGGCTAGAGATAGTGTTAGGGTTAGGGTTAGTGTAAAGTTTAGTGTTAGGGTTATGTTTAGGGTTAGTGTTAGGGTTAGGGTTAGAGTTTTTGTTAAATTTAGGGTTAGGGTTGTGTTTAGGATTTTGGTTATGGTTTGGATTCGGGTTGGGGTTAGGGATAGGGTTGTGGTTAGCTTAGATTTAGAGTTAGCTTTATGGTTATGATTAGGATTCAGGTTAGGTTTAGGGATATGTTTGGGGTTAGGTTAGGGTTAGGTTAGTGTTAGGGTTAGGGATTTTGTTTGGTTTAGAATTTGTATTAGTATAAGTGTTAGTGTTAGATTTAGGATAAGTTGTGGTTTAAGGTTAGTTTTCGAGTTAGATATAGGTTTAGGAATAGGGTTAGTGTTAGGTTAGAGTTAAGTTAGGGTTTGGTTAGGGTTACTCTTATGGTTATGGTTATGGTTAGGTTTAGGGTTAAGATTAGGGTTAGGGTTAGGGATAGTGTTAAGTTTAAGGTAAGATTTATTGTTAGTGTTAGTGTTTGTGTTAGGTTTAGTGTTATGGTTATGGTTTGGGTTAATGTTCAGGTTTAGTGTTAGGGTTAGGATTAATGGTTAGGATTAGGTTTAGTTTTAGGGTTATGGTTAGGATTAGGGTTAGGGATAGGGTTGTTGTTTGTTTTAGTGTTAGGGTTAGAGTTAGGGTATGTGTTAGGGATAGAGTTAGGGTTGCGGTTAAGTTTAGGGTTAGAGTTTGATTTAGTGTTAGGGTTAGGGTTAAGGTTAGTGTTAGGTTTAGGGTTAGGTTTTAGGTTAGGATTACGGATGGTGTTAAGTTTAAAGGTACATTTAGTGTTAGTGTTTGGGTTATGGTTAGGGTTAGGGTTACTGTTAGAGTTATTGTTAGGGTTAGTGTTACTGTTTGGTAAGAGTTAGGGTTAGGTTTAGGATTTGGGTTAGTTTTATAGTTATAAATAGTGTTAGGGTTATGGTTAGTTTTTAGTTTTAGTGTTAGGGTTAGGATAAAGATATGTTTTAGTGTTACTGTTTGGTACGGGTTAGCGTTAGGTTTAGGATTTGGATTAGTTTAATAGTTTATAAATAGGGTTAGGGTTAGGGTTAGATTTAGTGTTATAGTTAGGATAAAGTTTTGTGTTAGAAATAGGTTTAGGTTTAGTGATAGGGTTACTAATAGATTAGGGATAAGTTTATATTTAGGAGTAGGGTTAGTGTTACTGTAAGGGTTAACATTAGGGTAAGTGTTGGGCTGAATGTTAGGTTTAGGTTTAGGGTTAGGTTTATGGTTAGTGTTAAAGTTTGTGTTAGGGTTAGCGTTAGTTTAGGGTTAGGGTTTGTTTTACGGTTACGGTTAGGTTTAGGATTAAGTTTCTGTTAAGAATAGAATTAGCATTAGGGATACGGTTTCGGTTTGGTTTAGTGTTAGGTTTAGGGTTAGGATTAAAGTTAATATTAGGTTTAGGGGTATTGTTTGTTTAAGGATCAGAGTTAAGGTTAGGGTTTCAATTAGGATTAGTTTAAGTTTAGGGTTAGGGTTAGGGTTACAGTTAGGTTTAGGTTTAGGGTTCGGGTTAGGGTTAGGGTTAGTGATAAGTGTTGGTTAAGGATTAGGTTTAGTTCTTGTGTTAGGGTTAGGGTTAGTTTGAAGGTAAGTGATAGGGTTAGGCTTGGGGTTCATGTAAGGTTTAGGATTAGGTTTAGTGTTAGAATTAGGGTAAGGGTAAGGGTTAGGTTGGGTTTAGGTTTATGATTTGTGTTAGGATTTGTGTTAGGGATAGTGTAAGGGTTATTGTTAGCATTAGGGTTAGAGTTAGGGTTAGGTTTAAGTTTCGTTTAAGGTTTAGGTTTATGTTTAGAAATAATGTTAGGGTTAGGGTTAGTTTTAGGGTTAGTTTTAGGTTTAGGGTTAAGTTAGAGTTAGTGTTAGGGATAGGGTTATGATTTGTGATAGGATTAGGGTTAAGGTTAGGGTTATGATTTGTGATAGGATTAGGGTTAAGGTTAGGGTTAGGGTTATGGTTAGTGTTAGGGTTTCTGTTAGCTTTTGTTAGGGTTAGGGTTAGGCTATGTTTTAGGGTTCTCGTTAGGGGTATGCTTAGTGTGAGTTTAAGCACTACTTTACTGTTAAGATTGAGGGTCAGTGTTAGGTTTGGGGTTAGGTTTTGTGTTAGCGTTAGCTTTAGGATTAGGATTAGAGTATGTGTTAGTTTTAGGTTAGAGTTAGGTTTTGGTTTAGGCTTCGTGTTAGAGTTAGGGTTAGGTTTAGGGTCACGGTTGCAGTTACAGTTAGGATTAGGGGTAGAGTTTGGTTTAGAATTATGTTTAGGGTTAGTGTTAGGGTTAGGGTTATGTTTAGTGTTAGGTTTAGGTTTAGGGTTACTGTTATGGTTAGATTAAGGTTTATTTTAGGTTTAGGGTTATGGTTAGTGTTAGTCTTAGGGTTTTAGAATTAGGTTCAGGGTTCAGTTTAGTGTTAGGGTTCGGGTTAGTGTTAGGTTTAGGGTTAGGTTTAAGGTTAGGGTTTTTTATAGTATTAGGGTTAGTGTTATGGTTATGTTTATGGTTACGTTTAGTTTTAGGTTTAATGTTATTTTTAGTTTTAGGGTTAGTATTAGGTTTAGGGTTAGGTTAAGTTTTTTCTTTGGGTTAGGTTTAGTGTTAGGGTTAATGTTAGGTTTATGGTTAGGATTAGAGTTTGGGATTGGGTTCCGGTTTTTTTTAGTGTTAGGATAAGCATTAGGGTAAGTGTTAGGGTTAGAGTTATTGTTGGGATTAGGTTTAGGGTTAGAGTTAGTGTTAGTGTCAGGGTTAGGGTTAGTGTTAAGTTTAGAATTAGGTTTAGGTAAGGATCAGGGATGGTTTTAAGTTTAAAGATATGTTTAGGGTGTTAGGGTTAGTGTTAGGATTAGGGTTAGGGATAGTGTTAGGTTCAGTGTTAGTGTTAGTATTACAGTTAGGTAAGTGTGAGGGTTAGGGTTAGGGTTAGGGATTGGGTTAGTTTTATATTCAGGGATAGGATTAGGTTTAAGGATATTGTTAGGTTTAGTGTTAGGGTTAGGCTTAATATTTGTGTTACAGATAATTTTAGGTTTTATGATAGGGTTACTAATAGGATTAGGGATAATATTAGGTTTAGGATAAAGGTTAGGGTTAGTGTTACTGTTAGGGTTATGGTTAAGATAAGGCTTAGTTTGAGTGTTAGGGTTACCGTTAGGATTAGCGTTAATGCTAGTTTTAGATTTAGATTTAGTGCTAGTGTTACGTTTAGGGTTAGTTTTAATTTTAGTGTTATGTTTAGGTTAGGGTTAGTGTTAGTGTTATTGTTAGTGTTATTGTTAAAATAGGTTTAGTGTTAGGGCTAGGTAAATGTTAGGGTGAGGGTTAGTTTAGGTTTAGAGTTAAGGTTTGGATTAGGGATTGTGTTAGGTTTAGTTTTGGTGTTAGTGTTAGTGTCACGATTCGGGTTAAAATTAGGGTTTGAGTCAGGGGTAGTGTTAGGTTTAGTGTCAGGTTTAGTGTTATTGTTAGGGTAAGGGTTAGGGTTAGAATTAGGGTTAGAGTGAGGGTTGGTTTAGAATTAGGGTTAGGTTTTGTTTTAGGGATTGGGTTAGGGTAAAAATTAGGATTAGGTTTAGTTTTAGGGTTAGGGTTAGATTTATGGTTAGGCTATGTGTAAGGATTCTGGATAAGGTTACGTTTAGAGTTAGTACTAAATTTAGGGTTATGTTTAGG
Source organism: Marmota flaviventris (assembly GCF_047511675.1). Taxonomy (NCBI): domain Eukaryota; kingdom Metazoa; phylum Chordata; class Mammalia; order Rodentia; family Sciuridae; genus Marmota; species Marmota flaviventris. The sequence continues at coordinate 286 of NW_027288374.1, read as the reverse complement.
TTTATTGTAAGGTTTATGTTTAGTGTTAGGTTTAGTTTTAGTGTTAGGTTAACATTTAGGGTTTGTATTATGTTCAGGTTTAGTTTAGGGTTAGGGTTAGGGATAGGGTTTGTGTTAGGGTTAGTTTAGGGTTGGTTTAGGTTTTCTGTTAGCGTTAGAGTTAGGTTAGGGTTAGGGTTTTTGTTAGGGTTAGGGTTAGGTTAACGTTAGTGTTAGGTTTAGGGTTAGGTTTAGGGTAACGGTTAGGGTTAGTTCTAGGGTTGGGGTTATGGTGAGGTTTAGTGTT
>NW_027288373.1:0-37689 GCF_047511675.1 Marmota flaviventris | reverse complement strand
AACCTAACACTTACAATAGATCTGGTTGTAACCTAACCCTAAAACAACCCCTAGCCATGACCCTGGACCTGACATTAGCCCTATCCGTAATCCTAGCCCTAACCCTAACACAAATCATAGCCCTATTCCTAGCACTAAGCTAGCCTTAATCCTAACCATAACCTTAACACAAGCCCTATCCCTAATTTTATCCCTTGACCTAGCCCAAAATGTAGCTATAACATCATACCTTACCCTAACCCTAGTACTAAACCTAGAACTAATCCTAGCCCTAATTTAGCCCCAACCATAAACCTAACCCTATCCCTAGCTCTAAGAATAACTCTCTCACCCTAGCCCTATCCCTAGTTCTAAACCTATACCTTACCATAACTCAAAACCTAGCCCTATCCCTAGCCCCAACCTTAGCCCTAAACTTTGCCCTAGCCCAAAACGTGAATATAAACCTAAACTTAAGCCTAAGGCTCACCCTAACACTAGCCCTGTCCCTAATACTAATTTGAAAACTAGCCCTAACCCTAAAGTAGCCCTAAACAAAACTGAGCCATAAACCTAACCCTAACCCTTAACATAAACCAAACACTACCCTAAACTTAGCCCTAAACCTTTCCATAATTAGAGTGCTAAACCTAATCCTAGGAGCAACCCTGACCCTTACTTGGATCCTAACACTAAGCCTAGCTCTAAAAATTGCCTTAATGCTAAACCAAAAAGTAGCCCTAATCAGAAATTAAGTTCTTTAATTATCCGTGGTCTTAATGCTCCCACATAACCTAGCACTAATCCGAGCCCTAACAGAAGGTTTAACTCTAAGACTAACCCTAACCCTAAGCATATCCGTAATTCTAACCCTACCTCTAAACCTATCCCTTACCCTAAGCCAAACCCTCACCCTAATGCTTCCCTAGTCCTAACACTAATCATTAGCCTATCCTACCCTAACCCTATTACTAGACCTAATCCCAGATCTCATTCTAGCTCTAGCCCTAACCCAAACCCTGACCCTTATTCTGACCCTAACACTAACCCTAGATCTAAACGTGACACTAACCCTAAACCAGACCCTAACTCTACCCCTACCGGTAAACCTATACTTAAACCTAACAGTAACACAGGCAATAGACCAAACCTAATCCTAAATAGAGTCATAAATCTAGCTCTATCCCTAAACAAAAACCTTGAACTAGGCCTAACAAATAATTTCCTTAACCTAACACAAAGACTAACCCTACCCCTAGACCCAATGCTATTCCTAATTCTGGTTGTAAACCTAACCCAAACACTGATGCTTACCCTAACATAAAACTCTAGCTCTAAACATTATCCTAACCCAAAACCTAACCCTAACAATAAACTTATCCGTAATCCTAACCCTAAAAATAGCCATAAACCATAACCCGAGCTTTTACATTACCCATAGCTCTAATGCTAGCAATAAAATCACACAAACCCAGCCCTTATTGTAGCCCTAAAACTAGCTCTAATTGTAACCCTAACTGTAAACCTAGACCTAAAACTAACCCTAATCTTCCCCCTAGTCCTAAACATAACTCAAAATCTAACCCTTTCCCTAATCATAACACTAACCATAACCCTAATCCTAGCCCTGACTCTAACCCTAATCCTAACCCTAGACCTAACCTTAGATAAAACCCTAATACTTACCCTGAACCTAACCCTGACACTAACCCTAAGCCTAACCATAACCTTAGCCATAAACTTAAACTTAACCCTAGCCCTAACCTTAGCTGTAACCCAATCCATTATCCTAAATATAAGCCTAATCAAAATGTTAACCCTAGGCCTAAGGCTAACCCTATAGCTAACAATAACCCTATCCATTACTCTGAAATTAGCCCTAAACCTAACCCTAACCATTACCCTAATTCTAAACCGAACCCTAATGCTAATACAAGCCTTTACCCTAAACCTTAACCTAAACAAAACCATACCCAGACCCTGACCCTAATAATACACCTAGCTCTAAACCTGACCCTGAGCCTAAACCTAACACTTACACTAGACCTAGCCATAACCTCACCATAAAAATACCACTTAATTTGAACCTAGACCTGACATTAGCCCTAGCCCTAACACATACCCTCATCCTGGCACTAAACCTAGCCTTAATCCTAACCCGAACACTAACCCTAGCCCTAAATCAAATTCTAACCCAAATTCCAGCTCTAAACCTAGCTATAACCCCATCCCTTCCCCGAAATCTAACCTGAACCCTAACACTCACACTAACCATAACCCTAGCCCTAACCCTAGGCCTAACCCTAACTCTAACCCTAGTGCTAATCCTAGCCCTAATTTAGCACTAACACTAAACCTACCCCTAACCCTAGCCCAAAGAATAACTCTAATCACATTCCATTTCTATTTCTTGTTCTAACCCTATCTGTTACCATAATCCTAACACTAGCCTTAACATTAATCCTAATGCAGTCACTATCCCTTAACCTAGATCTAACCATAACAATAAATCTAAGCCTAAAACTCATCATACCACTAGCCCTAAAACTATTGTTAATTGTAAACCTAGCCCTAACCCTAGCCCTAGCTCTAAAACAAAACTGAGCCATAGTCCTAACTCTAACCCTAGCCTAACGGTAACGCTAGACCTGACATTAGCCATATCCCTAATAATTAACTTAACCCTAACATAAAACCTAACCCTACATCTAGCCTCAATCCAAGCCTTAATTCGAGTCCTATCCGTAACCCTGATCAGTAACACTGATCCTGACCCTCACCCTAACACTAACCCTATCTCTATTCATCCCCTTAAACCTAAACCTAATCTAAACACAAGACCTTGACTTAGACCTAATGCTAACTCTAATTCTAGCCCTAATCTTAACTCTAGTTCTTACAATAGCTGTAGTCCTACCTTATCCCTAACCTAACCCAAAGCTAGCCCTAATCTGAGCCCTTACCCTAGCTTTAACCCTATCCCTAACCCTAATACTAGCCCTAACAATTAAACTAAACCTAACCCAAAAACTAAACCTTGACATAACCTGAACCATGGCCCTAATCCTAATCATAACCCTGGCCCTAACCCTAGCTCTAATCTTATTCAATACCCTAACCATAATCCTAACAGAATTCTAACCCTAGGCCTAACACTAACCATAGCCCTAACCTAACAATAACCCTTCCCTAAATGTAGTTCTATTAAGATCCATTACCTTAACCATAACCCTAAATGAATTCTATCTCTAGGCCTAAACTTAAAACCATCCCTAACCCTAAGTATGTCCATTACCCTAAACCAAAATTGAACCCTAAACCTAAACCTAACCATATCCATTACCCTAACCCTAACACTAACACTAATGCTAAATTGAGCCCTAACCATAAACCTTAACCTAACACATACCCTAACCCTGATTCTGACCCTAATAATACCCTAGCTATAAACCTAACCCTAACACTCAACCTAACCCTTACAATAGATCTGTCTATTAACCTAACCCTAAAACAATCCTTAACCATAACCCAAACCTGACATTGACAGTAGCTCTAATCCTAGCCCTAACACTACCAAAAAACCTAGCCTTAATCCTAACCATAACCTTAACCCTAGCCCTATCTCTAATGTTATCCTTTGACCTAGCCAAAAACGTAGCTGAAACATCATATCTTACCCTAACTCTAGCACTAAATCTAGTCCTAAACCTAACACTAACCCTAGCACTAATCCTAGCCCTAATTTAGCCCTAACCATAAACCTAACCCTATCCCTAAACCTAAGACTAACTCTAACTCTCTCCCTAGCCCTATCCCTAGTTCTAAACCTATTCCTTACCATAACTCATAATCTATCCCTATCCCTAGCACCAAACTTAGCCCTAACATTTGCCCTACCCATAAAAGTGAATATATCCCTTACCTTAAGCCTAAAGCTCACCCTCACACTTGCCCAGACCCTAATGCTAATTGGAAAATGAGCTCTATCCTAATGTAGCCCTGAAACAAAACTGAGCCATAAACCTAACCCTAACCCTTAACCTAAACCAAACACTAACCCTAAACCTTTCCCTAAACCTTGCCATAATTTGAGTGCTAAACCTAACCCTAGAAGTAACCCTGACCCTGACTCTGATCCTAACACTAAACTTAGCTTTATACATTTCCCTAACGCTAACCCTAGAACTAGCCCTAATCAGAAACCAAGTTTTTCCATTAGCCATAGCCCTCAAGCTAACTCAAATCCTAGCACTAATCCAAACTCTAAACGTAGGTTTAACCCTAAGACTAACCTAACCCTAAAGCTATCCCTAACCCTAACCCTACCTCTAAACCCATCCCTTTTCCTAAGCCAAAACCCTCAATCAAATGTTATCTAATCCTAACCCTAATCGTTAGTCTACCCCAATCCCAAACTCTATTGCTAGTCCTAACCCTAGCCCTCATTCTAGTTGTAACTCTAACTCAAACCCTGACCTTCATTCTGACTCTAACACTAACCCTAGAACTAAACCTCACACTAACCCTAAACCAGAACCTACCCCTACCCCTACCAGTAAACCTGTAACTAAACCTAACAGTAACACTAGCACTAGACCAAACCTAGTTCTAAATATAGTCATAAATCTCACCCTATCCCTAAACAAAAACTTTGAACTTGGCCTAACCCTAACACACAACCTAAACCTACACTATCCTTAATCCTATCCCTAATTTGAGTACTATTCCTAATCCTAAAGTTAACACTGATCCTGACACTGACCCTAACACTAACATTATCTGTATTCATCCCCCTAAACCTAAACCTAATATAAACACTAGACCTAGTCCTAATGCTAACCCTAATACTAGCCTTAATCATAACCCTAGTTCTTACATTAGCTGTAGTCCTACACTAGCCCTAACCTAACCCAAAACCTAGCCCTAATCTGATTCCTAACCCTAGTTTTAATTATAGCCCTAACCTTATCCCTAGCCCTAACACTTAAACTAAACCTAAACCTAAACCTTGTCCTAACCCAAAACCTAAACCAAAACATAGCCCTATTTCTAAACATAACACTAGCCCTCAACCTAGATATAATTTTATCAATTACACTAACCATATCCCTAAGCAATTTCTAAACCTAGGCATAAATCTATCCTTAGCCCTAGCACTAACCCTATATCGAAACCTATCTCTAAAACTAAACCTAAACTGATGCCTCAGCCTTACCCTGAAACTAGCTCTAACCCTAATGCTAATCCTAAAACTAACCCTAACCCTAGCCCTTGCCCTAAAACAAAACCGAGCCATACCCCTAACACTAACCCTTACCCTAGACCAAACCCTAATCTTAAACCAGCCCTAGCACTAGCCCTAATTTGAAACCTAACCCTAACCCTAAACCTAACCATGACCCTGACTCATATCCAAACACTAAACCTAGCTCTAAACATCACCCTAACCTTAAACCTAACCCTAACACTAGACCTAGTCATAAACTTAACCATAAATCTAACCCTAACCATAACCCTATTTCTTACAATAGCCATAACCATATCACTAGCCCTAACCCTAATATAAAACTAGCCCTAATCCAAGCCCTAACCAAGCTTTAACCCTAAACCTAACTCTAACCCTAGTCATAACTGTAGCTCTAACCCTATCACTTACCCTAAGCCAAACCCTCACCCTAATGCTAACCATATTCTTAGAACTAATACTTAGCCTAACCAAAACCTAAACCTATAAATAGTACTAACCGTAGCCTTCATTCTAGATCTAACCATAACCCAATCCCTAACCCTATCCCTGACCATTATTCTAACCCTAACACTGATCTTAGGTAAAAATCTAAACCTAATCCTAAACTTAACCCTAACACTAGCCCTACTTGTAAACTTATACCTAAACCTAACACTAACACTATCCATAGACCTAAACCTAATCCTAAATCTAGTCATAACTATAGCTCTAGACCTAAAGACAAACTAGACCTAGCCTTAACAATAACCATTAACCTAACAAAAAATTTAACCCTACATCTAGATCTAACCCTAGTCCTAATTCTGGCTTTAACCCTAACCATTACCATACCCGAACATTGTCCCTGGAACTAAAACTAACCCTAGCTCTGAACTTTACCCTAACCATAAAACTAACCCTAAAACTACATCTAGCCATAACATTAACCATAAAACTAGTCTTAATCATTACACTAGTTCTTACATTAGCCATAGCCCGAATGTATTGCAAAATCTAGCCCTAATCCAGGCCCTACCTTAGATTTAAGCCTAAAGCTAACCCTAACAATAACCCTACTCCTAACTATAACCCTAAGCCTAACCCTAGACATAATCCTAACCATAAACATAGCCCTAACCCAAGCTCTAACCCTATTCATTTTTTTAAAGATAACTATAATCCTTATTCTAAATCTTGGCGGGACCCTAATCCTAGCACAAGACTTAACCCTATCCATTAACCTATACATAACCTGAACCCTAAACCTAACTGTGTCCTTACCTGATCCCTAAACATAAGAATAATTTCAGCCCTAAACTTAAACCTTAACCTAACACTAACCCTAACTTGACCCTGATTCTAATAATGCCCACAGCTCTAAACATGACCTAGCAAGGAACCTAAACTTATAATAGACCTATCCATAAACCTAAACCTAAAATTATCCCTAACCATACCCTAGACCTGACATTAGCCCAAGCTCTAATCCTAGCCATAACCCTAATACAAAACTTAGCCAACATCCTAGCCATGAACCTCACCTTAATCATAAACCTAACCCTAATGTTAACCCTAACCTTAAACCTAAATCTCACCCTAGTTTTAAAACTAGCTATATTCTCATCCCTTAACCTAATCCTGACCCTAGGTCTAAACCTAACAATAACCCTAGTCCTAACTCTAAACCTAAACCTAACACTAACCCTAGCCCTAATCCTAGCTTGAATTTAGACCCATCCCTAACCCTAACCCTAGCCCTAAGACTAACTCTCACAATAGCTCTATACCTAGTTCTAACCCTATCCCTTACCATTACGATACACATAGCCCTAAACATAGACTTACCCTAGCCCAATTCTTAGCCCTATCTCAAAATCTAGATCTCAACCTAACTCTAAATTTAAACCTAACCCTAAGACTAAATCTAGCCATAACTCTACTCATATCACTAACACTTAATATAAGCCTAAATCTCACACTTACACTAGACCTATCCCTAAGAATAATCTTAAAACTAGCCCTAACCCTATCCCTAGCCCTAAAACAAAATCGAGTCATAGCCCTAACCTTAACCCTTAACCTAAACCAAACCCTAACCCTACACCTAACCTTAACCCTATCCCTAATTATAGTCTAACCATTACCTGAAAACTAACCCTGACCATGACTCTGAACCTAACACTATCCCTGACTCTAAACATCATCATCACCATAAACCTAACCTTAACACTAGACCTAGACTTAACTCTAACCCGATAACTAGCTGTAATCATAAACCTACTTCATACATTAGTGGTAGCCTTAACCTTAGCCCTAACCTAACCCAAAGCCTAGCCTTAATCCAAATCCTAAACCCAGCTTTAACCCCAAACTTAAACCTAAACCTAACCCAAACACTAGTCCTAATCCTAAACATAACCCTAGCCCTAATCTTAGGGCTAACCTTATCCACTACTCTAACAATAATCCTAACCCTTCTGATAACCCTAGGCCTAACCCTAACTCTATAAATTACAGTAAACCTATCCTAAACCCTAAATCTAACCCTATTATTACCCTAAACCTAAATCTAACACTAATTTTAGCCCTGCACCTAAACACTAACTTAACCCAAACCCTAATCCTGACCCTGATTACACCCTAGATCTAAACCAGACCCTAAACAAAAACCTAACACTAGCCCAAACCATAACACTAATTCTAAAACAAGCCCTAATGCTAGCTCTATCCCTAAAACAATACCAAACCATAGCTCTAATCCTAACCATTTACCTAAACCAAACCTAACCTTATACCTAGACCTAACCCTAGTCCTAATTCGAGTTGGATGCTGAAGCCTAAAACAAACACTGAAACTGATATTGACCCTAACACTTCCAGATCTAAACATCACACTAACTGTAAACCTAACCCTAACACTAAACCTAGTGCTAAAATGCTAAAACTAGCACTAATTGGAAACCTAGTACTTGCATTAGCTGTAACCCTAACCCTAGCCCTAACATAAGCAAAAACCTAGCCCTAATAAGAGCTGTAACCCTAGCTTTAAACCTAACCTAACCCTAACACTAGCACTAATTGTAACCATGACTCTAGCCTTAAAATGATCTCTAAATCTATTCTTTACCATAACCATAACCCTACCCATAATGATAACCCTAGGCATAAACCTACCCTATCCCGAATCCTAACCCTTCCATTACCCTAAACCTAACATGAAACCTAAACCTAAACCTATCATTACACTAACCCTAATTCTAAAACTAATTCAAGCCCAAACTTGAAACCTTAACCTATCCCAAACCCTAACCAGACTTTGAACCTAATAATACCCCTAGCTCTAAACTTGATCATAACCAAACAACTAACCCTTAGCCTAAATGTAGCCATAAACCTAACCCTAAAACTAGCTTTAATCATAATTCTGTACTGAAATTTTTCCTAGCCCTAATCCTAGTCCTAAACCTAAAAACACACCTAGTCCTCATTCTAGCCCTAAACCTAGCCTTAATCATAACCCTAATTCTAGCCCTACACCTAACCCTAATTCTAACCCTCACCCTACCTCTAAACCTAGCTATAATGTAATCCCTTACCCTAAATGTAAACCTAACCCTAACCCTAACCCTAACCCTAGTCTTAAGCTAAACACAAAACCTAGCCCTAATCCTATCCCCAATTTAGCTCTATCTCTAGCCCTATCTTAACCCTAGCCCTAAGGCTAACTCTAAATCTTGACCTAGCCCTAGCGCTATCCCTAGTTCTATCCCTATCTGCTACCATAAACCTAACACTAGCCCTAACACTTGCCTTAAAGTTGGTCCCAGCCCTAACTCCAAATGCAAATCTAAGCTTAAACCTAAGCCTAAGCCTAACACTAACTCTATCCCTAACCGTAATCTAGCCCTAACCCTAATCTTAGCAGTAAACCAAAAGCGAGCAATAGCCGTAAACCTAAACATTTACTTAAACCAAACACTAACACTACACCTAGACCTAAACCTAGCCCTAATTCGAGTCCTAAGTCTCACCTTAAAATTAATCTTGACCCTGACTCATATCCTAAAACTCACTCTAGCTATAAACACCTCCCTAAACTCAAACTGAACACTAATATTAACAATAGACCTAATTTGAGTCTTAATGCTAACCCTAAAACTAACCGTGATCCTGACTCCTATCCTAACAAGAACTGTAGCTATAAATATAACCCTAACATTAGACCTCAACCTTGCACTCAAACTACCCCGACCCCTAACCCTAAAACTAACCCTAATGGTAACCCTAGTTCTTACATTAGCTGTTACCGTAATCTTAGACCTAAACCTAACTCAAAAATTAGCCCTAAACAGAGACTTAAACCTAGCTTTAACTCTAATTCTAACACTAACCATAGCCCTAAACCTAGATGTAAATCAATCCCTTACCCTAAGCAAAACCCTAAACCTAAGAGTAAACCAAGACCTATCCCTAGTCCTTAGACAAACTAACCTACCCCAAACCCTACCCCAGAACCCAATCAATTACCTTAACCATAACCCTAACCCTAATGCTAAACCTGGGCCTAAACCTAACCATATCCCTAATCCCAACCCTATCCATTACCTGAAACCTAACCTGAAACCTAAACCTAACACTATCTTTACCCTAATCCTAACTCTAATGCTAATTCAAGCCCTAACATTAAACCTTAGCCTATCCAAAACACTAATCACGACTCTGACACTAAGAGTACCCTTAGCTCTAAACCTGACCCTAATCCTAAACCTAAACCTTACACTAGACGTAGCCATAAACCTAAATCTAAAACTATTTTTAACCATAATATTGGACCTGAAATTAGCCCCACCCATAATCCTAGCCCTAAACCTAGGCTTAATCCTAACCTGAACCATAACGCGAGCCCAAACCCTAATTCTATTCCTCACATTAGGCCTAAACCTACATATAGCCTCATCCTGTACCCTAAAAATAACCATAACCCTAAACCTAATCCTAACCTTCACCCTAAACCTAGACCTAACACAAAGCCTAATGCTAATCCTAGCCTTTATTTAATCAAATACTAACCCTAAACCTAGCCATAAGACTAACTCTTGTCCTAGCCCTAGCCCTAGTTCTATCCTTAGCCTTAATCCTAATCCTAGATCTAAGGCTAAATCTAAATCTAAACCTAACTCTAAATTTAACTGTAACAAAAAGCCTAAACAAAACCCTAACACTACCCCTAACCATAACACTAATCCTAAAACATGCCCTAGCTCTAGCCCTAGCCATAAACCAAAACCAAGCCATAGCCCTAATCCTAACCCTTAACCTAAACTGAAAACTTACCCTACCCCTAGACCTAAACCTGGTCCTAATTCTGGATCTAACCCTAACCCTATCCCAAAAAATGACCCTGATTCTAACAGTGAACCTAGCTTTAAACCTGACACTAACCCAAAACCTAGACCTAACACTAGACCTGGCCTTAACCCTAACCCTAAAACTAGCCCTAAACATAACCCTAGCTCTTACATTACCCATAGTCCTATCCCTAGCCCTAAACCTAACACAATACCTAGGCCTAATTTTAGGCCTAAACTGAGCTCTAAGCAAAACACTCAACCTAACCCTAGTGCTAAACCTAGCCCTAACCTAAGCCTCGACTTAGACCTAACCCTAGCTCAAAGCCTAACCTTTACATTAAACATAACCCTAGCTCTATTCTAAACCCTAACCATAACCCTAGCCCTAATCCTAACGTTAAACCTAACCTGAACTTTAGCTCTAAACATATCCATTACCCTAACCCTAACCCTAACCCTTATTAAAACCCTATCCCTAACACTAACCCTAACTCTAACCATAAATGTAAACCTAGACCTAAACCTAAACCTAACCCTCACCCTAGACCTAACCCTAGCTCAAACACTAACTGTTATGCTAACCTAACCATAAAACTATCCCTAAACCTAACACTTACCCTTACAGTAAAACTTAGCCCAAATCACATCCTAGCTCTATCCCTAAACCTAGCCCTAATCCTAGACTTAATCCAAAAAAACTAGTCCTAATCCTAGATCTAAACCTATTCATTACACTAAACATAACTCTAACCCTAATGCTAAACTTAACCTGATCGCTAAACCTAACCCATCCATTACCCTAAAACTTAACTGAAACCTAAATTAAACCCCATCAATTACACTACCGCTAAACCTAAACCTAATGCTAAACCGAGGCATAATCTTAAACCTTTCACTAAACCAAATGCTAACCCTAAACCTGACCCTGACCCTAGTAATAACCCTAGCCTTAAAGCTACCTTTAATCTAAACCTAACTCTTATACTAGACGTAGCCATAACCTAACTTTAAAACTATCCTTAACATTAACCCTAGACCTGATATTAGCCCTAGACCTGGTCCTAGCCATAACCATATGAGAAACTCTAGCCCTTAACCTAGCCCTAAACCTAGCCTTAATCCTAAACTGAACCATAACCATAACCCTAAGCCTAATCCTAATTCTAACCCTCACCCTAGTCCTAAAGCTAGCTATAACCCCACTCATTTCCCTAAACTTAACCTAAACACTAATGCTAACCTAACTCGAGACCAACCCATTGGTCTAACACTAACACTAACCTAGCTTTAATACTATCCCTAATTTAGCCCTAACCCTAACACTAAACCTTGCCCTAACCCTAGCCCTAATTTAGCTCTAACATTAACCCTAACTCTAGCCCTAATCCTAGCCCTAATAGAGCCCTAAACCTAACACTAACCCTAGTCCTAATCCTACCCTAATTTAGCCCTAACCCTAGCCCTAATCCTAGCCCTGATTCTATCCCTTATTTACCCCTAACCCTAACCCTAACCCTAACCCTAAGACTACTACTATGACTAACTCTAATTCTCAACCTAGCCAAATCCCTAGTTCTAACCATATTCATTACCATAACCCTAACCCTAGCCCTAGACCTAGGCCTAACCCTAGATCTAAACCTAATTCTAAATCTAACCCTAACCCTAAGCATATACCTCAACATAAAACTAGCCCTAATTCTGATGCTAATCAATAATCTAGCCGTAACTGTAGCACTAGCCCTAAAACAAAACCAACCTTATCCCTAACCCTTAATCTAAACCAAACCCTAACTGTACACCTTGTACTAACTTTAGCCCTATTTGAGTTCTAACACTAATCCTAAAACTATCCCTGACTCTGACACTGACCCTAACAATAACCTTTGCTCTAAAAATCACCGTAACCCTAAACCTAACCCTAACACTAGACTTAGCCCTAAACCTAAAACTAGCACTAATTGCAACACTAGTTCATACATTAGCCATATCCCAAATATAGTCCTAACCAAACCCAAAACCAAGCCCTAATCCAAGCCTTAACCCTAGCCTTAAACCTAACCCTAAACCTAACCCTAACTAAGAACATAGTCCTAAACTTTACCTTAATACTAGCCAGAATTCTAACCATAACCCTAGCCCTATCACTCACTTAAACCCTATCCATTACCCTAACCATTACCTAACTCTTTGTAACCCTAGGCCTAATCCTAAATTTAACACTAACCCTAACCTATTTCATTAACCTAAACCTAACCTGAATCCTAAACCTAAACCTATCATTACCCTAACTCTAACCCTAATGCTCATTCAAGCCCTAGCCCTGAACCTTAACCAAACCCAAACCCTAACTCTGCCCCTTCCCATGATAATATACCTTGCTCTAAACCTGAGCTTACCCATAAACCTAACCCTTATTCTAGACCTAGCCATAAACCTAACCCTAAAACTCTCCCTAACCATAATACTTGACTTGATATTTGCCCTAGCTGCAATTCTAGTCCTAAACTTAACACAAACAAAACCCATAACCCTAACCCTAAGCCTAGCCCTAATTCTATCCATAACCCTAGCCCTAAATTTATCTCTAACCCTATCAATTACCCTAAATATAACCCTAATTTTAATGCTAACTTTAGGCCTAAATCTAAACCTATCCCTAACAGTAACCCTATCCATTATGATAAATCTAACCTGAACCCTAAACCAAACCCTATCATTACCCTAACCCAAACGCTAAACCTAATTTAAGCACTAACTCTAAACCTTAAACTAAACAAAACCCTAAACCTGACCCTGACCATAATAATAGCTCTAGCTCTAAATTTGACCCCTATCCTTAACCTAACACTTACACTAAACATAGCCATAAACCTAACCCTAAAACTATCCCTAACTGTAATCCTAGACCTGACATTCGCCCTAACACTAATCCTAGTCCTAACCCTAACACAAACCCTAGTCCTCATCCTAGCCCTAAACCTAGCCTTAATCATAAATCTAATGAACCCCTATCCCTAACCCTAATTCTAACATTCACCCTAGCCCTACCCATAGCTCCAACCCCAACGTTTACACAAAAGCTAACCCTAAGCCTAAAACTACCCCTTGACCTAAACATAACCATAAACCTAGCCCTATAAATAGCCCTAATTAAGACCTATACCTAATCAATCACTAAGCTTAGCCATAAAACTAACTTTCAATCTCATCTTAGCCCTATTCTTAGTTCTAACCCTATCCCTTACCATAACCCTAATCCTAGCCATAAACCAAGACCTAACAGTAGCCCTATCCTTAGCCTTAGACCTAACCCTAGATTTAATCCTAAATCTAAATCTAACTTTAAGTCTAAGCCTAAACCTAGCCCTAACACTAGACCTAAACCTAAAGCTAAGCCTTAAACTAGCCCTAACCATAGCCCTAGCCCTAAAACAAAACCAAGCCATATCCCTATCTTTAAAACTTAACCTAAACCAAAATCTAACCCTTCTCCTAGCCCTAACCCTATCCCTAATTTGAGTCCAAACCCTAACCCTAAAACTACTCTTACCTTGAATTTGACCTTAACACTAACCCCAGCTCTAAATGTTATACCTAACACTACCACTAGACCTAGTCCTAACCTTCATCATATAATAGCCCAAATCGTAACCCTAGTCCATACATTGGAAAAACCCTAAACCTAGCCCTATCTCTAACCAAAACCTAGCCTTAATGCAAGACCTCACCCTAGCTTTAACTCTAAACCTAAACCTAACATAAGCCCTAACCCTAACCCTGAACATAGCCCTAATCCATACCCTAAACCTAGCTCTATCCCTAGCTCTTACCCTATCCATTGGCTTAAGCTAAACCCTAAACCTAATGCTAACTCTAGTCCTAACCCTAATCCATAGCCTAAACCGAACCCTAACCCTATTACTGTTTCTAAACCTTACCTTCGTTCTAGTTCTAAACAAGACCTAAACAAAAACTAGCCCTGGCTCTAATGATAAACCTTAACCTAAGCCAAACACTAACCTTACCTCTAGACCTAACCAATCCTAATTCTGCCTCTCTTCCTAACCCTAACCCTAATCCAAACACAAACCCTGACACTAACACTAACCCTAGCTATAAAACTGACCCTAGCTATAAAACTGACCCTAACTGAAACCTAAACCTAACACTAGAACTAGCCTTAACTGTAAACATAATTCTTACATTACCATAGCACTAAAACTAACTCTAAACCTAACACAAAACCTAGCCCTAATTCTAGGCCTAAATCTAGCCCAAAGCGTAATCCTAACCCTAACCCTAACCTTCTCCCTTACACTAAGCCTAACCCTCACGCTAACTCTAACCCTCGCCTTAGACCTAACCCTAGATAAAACACAAAACCGAACCCTAAACATAAGCTTAGGCCTATCCCTAAACCTAATACTAATCCTAGACCTAATCATAATGTTAACACTAGCCCTAATACTATCTTTAAAACTATCCATTACCCTAAACTGAACCTTAACCCTGATGATAACACTAGCTCTAATCCTAATTGTAAATCTAATCCTAGACCAAACCCTAAATCTAACACTCATTGTAGACTTAACCCTAGATAAATCCCTAACCCTTACTCTAACACTAATCATAGCCCAAACCATAACACTCACCCTAAACCTAAAACTACCCGTAACCTTAACCTGACATCTAACCCTATCCTTTACCCTTATTCTAATGATAATCTTAACCCTAACCCTAACACTAACCCTAAACCAAAAACTACCTCTAAACCTAACACAGAAAATAACCCTATACATTAACCTAACTCTAAAGATAACCTTAGCCATAACCCTAACACTAACCCTAACCTTAACTGTAAATCTAACCCTAGATGTAATCCTAAACCTAACCATCACCCTAGCACTAACCCTAGCTCAAAACCTAACCTGTACCCTAAACCTATCCCAAACCCAACCCTAGACCTAGCTTAACCCTAACTCTAACTCTAGCCCTAATCCTATCCAAAACACTAGCCATAAACCTAGCTCTAATGCTATTCTTTACCCTAATAATAACCCTAACCAAATACTAACTCTAGGCCTAACCTTAACCCTATCACTCACCTGACCCCTACCAATTATCCTAATCTTAACCTGAAACCTAAACCTAAACCTATCCATAAAGTTAATCCTAAATCTAACCCTAATGCTAATTTGAGCCCTAACCCTAATAATTGACCTAACACAAACCAAAATCCTGAACCTGACCCTAAAATTCACCTTACTCTTAACCCGGGCCTTACCCTAAATCTAACATTAGATCTAGCCATGAACTTAATCCTATAACTATCCCTACCCATAACCCTATACCTGACATTATCCCTCTCCCTAAAACATGCCCTAACACAAACCCTAGCCTTAATCCTAACCCCAAATCTAGCCGTAATTCTAACACAAACCAAACCCTAGACCTAAACCTAATTCTAATCATCACCCTAGCCCTAAACCTAGCTATAACCCCATATCTTCCCCTAAACATTACCCTAAACCTAATCTTAAACTTAGCCCTAACCCTAGGCCTAACCCTAACACCAATCGTAGACATATTCCTAGCCCTAATTTAGCCCTAAACTTAACCCTAACCCTAGCCTTAAGACTAACTCTATCTCGCTAGCTCTATTCCTAGTTCTAACCCTATCCCTTAACATAACCCAAACACTAGACCTAACCTTAGACCTAACCCTATACATAGCCCTAACCCTAAAAGTAACCATAAATCTAAATGTACCCCTAAGCCTAAACTCACCCTATCACAAGCAATAACACCAACATTAATCATAAAACTACCCTTAACTTTATCCTTAGCCCTAAAACATAAAGAGCCATATCACTAACCCTAACCCTTAACCTAAACCAAATCCTAACCCTACATCTAGCCCTAAGCCTACCCCTAATTCGAGTCCTATCCCCAACCCAAAAACAAACCCTGATACTGACTCTGAACCAACACTAACCCTAGCTCAAAATATCACCCTGAACTTAACCTAACTATAAAACTAGATTTAGCCCTAACTGTAACCCCCAAATTAGCCCTAATCATAACCTTAGTTCTTACATTAGCTGTATTCCTAACACTAGCCATAATGTTACCCAAAATCTAGCCCTAATGCGAGCCTCAACCATAGCTTTATCCCTAACACTAAACGTAAACCATGTCCTAACCCTTACCCTAAACCTAACCCTAAAATTAATCTTTGCACTAACCCTAAACCTAACACTAATTCTAACACTAACGCTAACCATAACCATAACCCTAACCCTAGCTCTAACCCTATCCATTACCCTAACCCTAACCCTAATCCTAACCCTAACGGTAACCATCGGACTAACACTAAAACATTCAGTAATCCTAACCTATTCATTAGCCTAGACATAACCCTAACCCTAAACCTAACCAAACACTAAACCTAGACGTAATACTAACCCTAAAACCAGCCCTAATTGTAACCATAGTTCTTACATTAGCCATAGCCCTAAAGCTAACCTAGCCTAGCCCTAATCCAAGCTCTCTCCCTAGACTTAACCCTAAGCCTTAACCTAACCCAGGCCCTAACCCTAACCTAACCTTAGCCCTAACACCAGCACTAAAACCATCCCTTACCCTAAGCCAAACTCTAACCCTAAAGCTACCCTACTCCTAAACCTAATTCTTAGCCTAACCTGAAACCTAACTCTATTACTAGTACTAACCCTAAACCTCAATCTAGCTCTATCACTATACCAAACCCTAACCCTAACGCTGACCCTATTCGACCCTAAAACTAACCCTAGGTCTAAACCTAAACCGACCTAACAGTAATCATAGGTCTAAACCCTAACCCTAAACCAACCCCTAACATTGGCACTACCTATAATGCTATTTTTAAACCTAACCCTTACATTAGACCTAGACCTACACTTAATCCTCCATCTATTGATAACTCTAGGCCTAGCCCTAAACAAAAACTTAGTCCTAGCCCTAATAATAACCCTTAACCTAACCTAAACACTAACCCTACCCACAGATCAAACCCTTGTCCTGATGCTGGTCCTAACAATAAACCTACCTTGAAACCGAACACTGACCCTTACCCTAACACCAACCCTAGCTCTAAACATTATCCTAACAAAAAACATAACCCTAACACTACACCTAGCCATAAACTTAACCCTATCCCTAACCCTGATGATAACCCTAGCACTTACCCTAAATCTACCCAAGACATAACCATAAACCTAACCCTTGCCATAGAGCTAACTTTTGCTCAAACCCTAACCATAACCCTAAACCAAACCCTAAGCCTATCCCTAATCCTAACCCTAAGCAAAAACCTATCCCTAACCCTAACCCTAACACAACATCAAACCCTATCCAATACCTTAAACCTAATGATTACCCTATCACTAACCTTAACACTAACCTTGACACTAACCATAAATATAGCCCTAACCCTATCCATTATCCTAAGCACAACCATAACCATAAGGCTAATCCTAAGCCTAACACTAACCCTTTTGCTAACTCTAATCCTATCAATTATCCTACACCTAATATGAACCTTAAAATCAAATCTATCATTACCCTAACAAAACAATAATGCTAATTCAAGCTCTAAACCTAAACCGTAACGTAAACCAAACCCAAAACCTAATTCTAACCCTAATAATACCCCTAGCTCTAAACCTGACCCTTACCCTAAACCCAACCCTTACACTATGCCTAGCCATAAATCTAACCCTCAATCTATCCCTAAAGTAAGCCTAGACCTGACACTATCCCTAGCCCTAATTCTTTCCTTAACGCTAAAAAACTCGAGCCCTCATCCTAGCCCTAAACCTAGCCTTATTACTAAACCAAATGATAACCCTAGCCCAAACCGAATTCTAACCTTTGGCCCAGCCCTAAAACAACCTCTAACCTCATCCTGTCCCCTAAACCTAGACCTAACCCTAAAACTAAACCTTGCCCAAGTGCTAACCATAGCTCAAACTCTAAACCATATGCTAAACCTAAACCTAACCCTAACCCTAGGCCTAATTGTAACTCTAGCCCTAATACAAACCATAACCCTAGCCCTAACCCTATCCATTATTCTATGCACAACCATAACCCTAAGGATAACCCTAGGCCTAACCATAGCCCTTTTGCTAACTCTAACCCTATTAATTACGCTACACCTAACATGAACCCTAAAATCAAACCTATCATTAGCCTAACAAAACCCTAATGCTAATTCAACCCCCAAACCTAAACCCTAACCTAAACCAACCCCTAATTCTAACCCTAATAATACCCCAAGCTCTAAACCTGACCCTTACTCTAAACCTAATCGTTACACTAGACCTAGCCATAAATCTAACCTTTAATCTCTCCCTAAAGTAAGCCTAGACCAAACACTATCCCTAGCTCTAATTCTTGCCATAAACCGAAAATAAAACCTTAGGCCTCATCCTAGCCCTAAACCTAGCCTTAATACTAAACCAAACCATAACCCTAGCCCTAACCGAATTCTAACCTTCGATCTAGCCCTAAAACTAGTGCTACCCTCATCCCTTCCCCTAAACCTAACCTTATCCCTAAACATAAACCTAAGCCTAAAACTATGCCTAACCCTAATACAAATGCCAGACCTAATCCTAGCCCTAATTTAGCCCTAAATATAACCTAACCCTGACACTTATTCTGACCTAACACTAAACCTAGGTTTAAAACTGAAGGTAACCTTTATTTGAAACCTTACACTAGCTCTACCAGTAACCCTAAGCCTAATCCTAACACTAACACTAGCCCTAGATCTAAACCTAATCCTAAATATAGCCATAACCCTAGCCTTAACCATAACAATAACCCTTAACCTAAAACAAACACTAACCCTACCCCTAGACCTAACCCTAGTCCTCATACTGGACCTAAACTTAAACATAATCCTAACCTGAACCCTGACACTTACCCTAAAAAACCCTAACTCTAAACCTTATTCTAACCCAAAAACTAACCCTAACACTAGACAAACTCTAAATCTAGCCATAATAATAACTCTAGCTCTTACTTTACCCATATACCTAACACTAGCCCTAAACCTCACACAAAACCTAGCCTTATTACAGCTGTAAACCGAATCCTAAGCATAAACCCAACCCTAAACCTAGCCCTAACTGTAAACCTAAGCCTCATTCTAGCCCTAAACCTGGCTCAAACCCTAAACTTTACCCTAAACATAACTCTAGCCCAAACCCTAAATCTCATCCTAACTCTAGCCCTAAGCCTAACTGTAACCATAGCCCAAATAATAGCTCTAACTCTATCCATTACACTAAAAATAACCCTAAAACTAATGCTAACCCTAGCCCTAACCCTACCCTAGCCGAGACTGTAACCCTAACCCTTGCCCTAGCCCTAAACCTAGCTGAATCCCTAAACCTTTCACTTAAACTAACCCTAAAACTAATGTAAGGCCTAACCCTAACCTAACCCGAGCCCCAATCCTAACGTTATACCTAGCAATAACCCTATTTGAACCCTACCCAATACTCTAACCCTATACTTAACCCTAATGATAACACTAGACCTAAAGCTAAACCTACCCTAACCCTAAACATAAACCTAACCCTAGAACTAACATGAACATAACTCAAACCATAAACCTAAGTTTGCTCAAACCCTAACCCTAATCCTAAACCTAAACTTAAACCTAATGCTAAACTAAACCTAACCCTATTTTTAACCTGAATCTAAACTTATTACCCTAACCCTAATGATAAACCTAGCCCTAACTCTAACCCTAACTATGACCATAACCCTAAACCAAACTGTAAATTAACCTTAGCCACAGCAAAAATCCTAGCTCAAACCCTAAACTGCACCATAAACCAAATCTTAAGTGTAACCCTCGCCCTATCCCTGACCCTAACCCTAACTCTAGCCCTTATCCTAACCATTATCTTAGCCCTAACCCTAGGTCTAACCCTATAAATTACCCTAGCAATAACAACAACCCTAATGCTACCATAGGCTTAAAAATAAACCTAACACAAACCCTAACCATATCCATTACCTTAAATAAAACCTGAACCCTAAACCTAACACTATCCATTTCCCTAACAGTAATTCTAATTTTAATGCTAATTTGAGCCTTAACCCTAAACCTTAACCTAACCCAAACTTGAAGCCTGACTCTGACCCTAATAATACCCCAGCTCTTAATCTGACCCTTTCCCTAAACTGTAACACTTTAATTTTACCTAGCCATAAACCTAACCCTAAAAATATAACTAACTATAAACCTAGACCTGACATAAGTCCTAGCCCTAATTCTTGCCCTAAACCTAACACAATACCTAGCCCTAATCCTAGATTTAAATCTAGCCTTAATCCTAAACCTAACCATAACCCTAGCCTTAACCCTAAAGCTAATCATAAAACCAGCCTTAACCCTAAACATAGCACTAAAACAAAACCGAGCAACAGGCAAAACACTAACCTTAACTTAAACCAAACCCTAGCACTACACCTAGAAATAACCCTAGCACTAATTCGAGTGCAAATCATAACCTTAAAAATAACCCTGAACCTGACTTATATCGTAACATTCATCCTAGCTCTAAACATCACCCTAAACTTAAACTGAACCCTAACAGTATACCTAGCCCTAATTCAAATTCTAACTCTAACCATAAAACTAACCCTGACCTGACTGATATGCTAACACTAACCCTAGCTATAAATTTCACCCTAATCTTAAACCTAACCTAACACTTGATCTACCTCTACCCCTAACACTAATTGTAATCCTAGTTTTTATATTAGCCGTTGTACTAACCCTAGCCTTAAACCTCACACAAAAACTAGCCCTAATCTGAGCCCTAAACCTAGCTTTAATCCTAACCATAAACCTAACCTTAGCCCTAATCTTATGCCTTACCCTGAGCAAAACCTTAACCCTAATGGTAACCCTAGACCTATCCTGAATCCTTAGGCTAACCAAATCCTACCACTATTAATACTCCTAAAACTAGACCTCATTTTAGCTCTAACACTATCCCAAACCCTAACTCTAACCCTGACCCTTATTCTGACCATAACATAAACCCTAGGTCTAAACCTGACCCTAACCCTAAACCAAACACTAACACTAGCCTTACTGGTTAACTTATACTGAAACCTAACCCTTCCACTAGCTGTAGACATAAAGCTAATACTAAATCTAGCCTGAACTCTACCTCTAGACTTAACAAAATATTAGCCCTGCCCCCCCCCCAAAAAAAAAAAAAAAAAAAAAAAAAACTTTACCTAGCCCAAACCACTAACTATACCCCTAGACCTAAACCTAGTCCTAATTATGGCTTTAACCCTAACTTTAACTCTAACCCAAACACTGACCCTGGCTTTAACACTATACCTACCTCTAAACCTGAAACTAACCAAAACTTAAAGCTAATTCTAGACGCAGCCATAACCCTAACCCTAAAACTAGCCCTAATCATTACTCTAGATCTTACGTTACCCATAGCTCCAACCCTAGGCCTAAACCTAACTCTAAACATAGAGCTAATTTTAGGCCTAAACCTAGCCCTAATCATAACCCTAACAATAACACTAGCCCTACACCTAACCCTAGACCTCACCTTAGTCCTAAGATAGCTCAAAGCCTAACCCTTACGCTAAACATAAACCTAGTCCTATCCCTAACTCTCACCCTAATCCTAGCCTAAATCCTATGCTTAACCTAGCTCTAAACCTAGCTCTAAACCTACCCATTACCCTAACCCTAAACCTAAACTTATTGATAATCCTAGCCCAAACCCTAATGTTAACCCTAACCGTAACTGGAAAAATAACCACAGACATAACCCTAAAATTAAACTCAGCACAGCCCTAACTCTAGATCAAACCATAAACCTAACCATAAACCTAAATATAACCATAGCTCTAATTCTAACCCTATCAAAAATTCTAACTCTAAACAAAATCTAAACCTAACCTAATTCTATCCGTTACCTTAACCCTAACACTAACATTAATGATAACCCTAGCCCTAACTCAAACTCTAACCCTAAACCTACTGTAATCCTATCTTAGACCTAACCCTAAACCTAGCCCTAACCCGAGCTCAAAACCTAACCTTTATGCTAAACATGACCCAAAACATAAACCTAACCCTAGTTCTAACACTAACTCTAACTCCAACTGAAGGCATATTCCTAACCAGAACTCTAGTTCTAACTTAAGCTCTAACCCTATCAATTACCCTAAACATAACTCTTAGCCTAATGCTAACCAAAAGCATAACCCTAGCCTTATCACTAATGCTAACTGTATCAATTACCCTAAACCAAACCTGAACCATAAAAGAAACCCTAACTATACCCCTAACCCTAAAACTAATGCCAATTTGAGCTCTAAATATGACACTAACCTTAAACTGAACACTAACAGTAAAGCTAGTCCTAATTCAAGTCCTAACTCAAACCCTAAAACTAACCTGGACCCTGACTCCTATCCTAAAAATATCATTAGAACTACATATCAACTTAACCTTAAATCTAACACTAACACTCAAACTACCCCTAACCCTAACCCTAAAGATAACCCTAATTGTTAGCCAGGTTCTTACATTACCTGTTGCCCTAACCGTAGCCCTAACACAAACACAAAACTAGCACAAATCTGAGGCCTACACCTAGCTTTAAACTTAACCCTAACCCTGATGCTACCCCTAAAACTAGCTCTAACCCTATACTTAACACTATGCAAAACCCTAACCATAATGGTAACCCTAGACCTATCGCTAATCCTCAAGCTATTCAAAATTCTCACCATATTAATACTCCTAACACTAGCCCTCATTCTAGCTCTAACCCTATCCCAAAAGTTAACCCTATCCCTGACCCTTATTCTGACCATAACACTAACCTAGGTCTAAACCTGACCCTAACACTAGACCAAACTGTAACACTAGCCCTACCAGTAAACTTATACCTAAACAAGACCCTATCACTAGCCCTAGACCTAAACCTAATCCTAAATCTAGATTTAACTCTAGCTCTAGACCTAAACAAAATCCTAGCCTTAGCCCTAACAATAACCCTTAACTTAATGCAAAGACTAACCCTACCCTTAGACAAAAACCTAGTCCCAATTCTGGTTTTAACCTTAACTCTAACTCTAACCTGAATACTGACCCTGCCTTTAACACTAAACCTATCTCTAAACCTGACCCTAACCAAAAACCTAAACCTAACACAAGACATAGTCATAGCCCTAACCCTACAACTAGCCCTAATATTAATCCTAACTCTTACATTACCCATAGCCTTAACTCTACACCTTAACAGAACACAAATCCTAGAGCCAATTCTAGGCCTAAATCTAGCTCTAAGCATAACGCCAACCCTAACCCTAGCCCTAACCCTAACCCTAAACCTAACTCTAGACTTAGACTTAAACCTTACTCAAAGCCTAACCCTTACCATAAATATAAACTTAGAACTATAACTTACTCTAAACCCTAACCCTAGCCCTAACCCTGAAATTAAACCTATCCATATACCTAGCTCAAAACCTATACCATACCTTTTCCTACACCTAACTTTATTGATAATCCTAGCCTTAACCCTAACCTTAACCCTAATCCAAACCAGAAAACTAACAATACACTTGAGCCTAAAAGTAACACTCGCCATAGCCTTAACCATAGCTCAAATCCTAACCCGTCCCATAAACCTAAACATAACCATAGCTTTAACATTAACCCTAAAACTAAGTCTATGCCTAAATCTAAAACTACACCTACATCTAACCACATCCATTAAACTAAAACTTATCCTAACCCTAATTATAACCATAGCCCTAACCTTAACCCTAACCCTAAACCTACCATAATCCTATACATAGACTTAAGTCTTAACCTAATCCTCGACCTAGCCATAGCACTAAAACTAGCTCAAAGCCTAGCCCTTCCCTAAACATAACCCTAGCCCAAAAACTAACCCCAATCCTAGCCCTAACCCTAAGCATAACCATATCCCAAACCCTAGCTCTAACTCGATCCATTACCCTAACCATAACACTAAACCTAATGCTAAACCTAGGACTAACCCTAACCCTAACCCTAATCCTAATTCTATCCCTAGCCCTGATTCTAACCTGAAGCCTCAACATAGCCCTAACTCTTACTCAATCCTTGACCCTTACCCTTAACCCAACCATAAGAGAATGATAATCCTAACCCTAACCCTAACCCTAGCCCTAATCCTAAACTTAAAACTTGACTTAACCTTAGCTCTAACCCCACCCATTACCATAACCCTAAACATAAACATGATGATAACCCTAGCCCTAACCCTAAAACTACTCTAACCCTAACTGTAAACCTAACCATAAACCTAATAACCCTTGCCATAGTCCTAATCCTAGCTCAAACTCTAACATTAATGCTAAACTTAACACTAACACTAGTCCTAAAGTTAAACCTAACCTTAAACCTAACCCAAAGCCTAAACCTGTCCATTATCTTAACCCTAATTTTAACCCTAATCCGAACCCTAGACCTAATCCTAAACCTAACCCTATCTTTAGCACTAAACCTAGCTCAAACCCTAACCCATACCCTAAACCTAACCCTATCGTTAACCGTATTCCTAACCGTAATTCTAGCCCTAATCCTAAACATAACCCTAGCTCTAACACTATCCATTACCCTAATGATAACCATAAACCTAATGCTAACCCTAGGCCTAACTCTAACCCTATTTATTACCCTAAATCGAACCTGAGCCCTAAACCTAACCTAAAGACTAAACCTAACACAAACCTTATCCGTTACCCTAACCCTAACTCAAACCTAATGCTAATTTTAGCCATAACCCTAAACCTCAACCTAACCCCAACCCAAAATCTGACTCTGACTATTATAGTACCCTTAGCTGTCAACTTGAACTTCACCCTAAACCTTACTCTGACACTAGACCTACACATAAATCTTACCCAAAATCTATCCCTAACCATAAACCTAAACCTGATATTAGCCCTAGCCCTAATTCTTTCCATAAACCTAACACAAACACTAGCCCTCATCCTAGCCCTAAACCTAGCCTTGATCCTAACCCAAACCCTAACACTAGCCCTATCCCTAATTTTATCCCTCGCCCTAGTTCTGAACCTTGCTATAACCCCATCCCTTCCCCCAAATCTAACCCTAACTCTAACTCTAGAATTAACCATTACACTAATCCTAGACCTGATCCTAGCCCTAATTTAGCCCTAACCCTACCAGTAGCACTAATACTAACTCTAACTCCTGCCCTAGCTCTATTCCTAGATCTAACCCTATCACTTAATATAACCATAACAATTGCCCAAACCTTAGCCCTAACAAGAGCCATAGCCCTAACCCTAGAAATAACCATATCTCTAAGTCCAAACCTAACCCTAAGCCTCAACCTAACACTAATACTAGCCCTAACACTAACAGTAATCCTAAATCTAGCCCTAATCTAGTTCAAGCCCTAAAAGAAAACAGAGCCACAGCCTGAACCCTAGCCCTTGCCCTAAACCAAAACCTAACCCTACACCTTGCCCTAAACTTAGCCCTAATTCCAGTCCTAAACTAATCCTAAAACCAACCATGAGCCTGACTCTGACCTTACAATAATCCTAGCTCTAACATCACCCTAAAAGAATACCTAAAACTAAAAATAGTACTAGCCCCAACCATAACCCTAAAAGCAGCCCTAATCATAACTCTAGTTCTTACATTAGCTGTAGCCCTAACCTAACACAAAACCTATCCCTAAACTGAGCCCCACACCTCGTTTTAACCCTAACCCTAAACTAGCCCTAACCATTACCCTAATCCTAACCCTAACCCTAAAACTGGCCCTAATTCTAAACCTAAACATTAGACTTAATCATCCTATAATCCTAGCCCTAAATCTAGCACTAAACCTATTCATTACCCTAAACATTACCCTAATCCCAATGATAACCCCAGCCCTAAAATTAACCCTAATCCTAAACATAGACTTGGCACTAACCCTAACCATCGCCCTAGCCCTAAACATAGCTCAAACCCTAACACTTACCCTAAACCTAACTCTAACTCTAACCCTAGACCTAACCCTAAATCTAACCCTAGCCCTAATCCTAACCATAACCCTAGACCTAAACCTATCCATTAACCTAAACATAAGCCTAAACCAAACATAGATCTAAACATAGTTCTAACCCCACCCATTACCCTAACCCTAACTATTAACATCATCATAACACTAGCCCTAACCCTAAACATACTCTAAACCTAACTGTAAAAATTAACACTAGTCCTAACCCTATACCAACACTAACCCTAAATGTAAACATAACCCTAGACATAACCGTAAACATAACCCTTGCCACAGTTCTAAAACTAGCTCAAAGCCTAACAGTTACACTAAAATTAACACTAACCCTAGTCCTGAACCTAAATTTAATGCTATATATTTAGGCCTAACCCTAAACCTACCGCTAACACTAACCTTATTCTTACCTAAACCTAAACTGAACACTAAACCTAACCCTATCAATTACTCTAACCCTAACTCTAACCCTAACCTTAATGCTAATTCGAGCACTAAAATTAAACCAAAACCTAACCCAAACTCTGAGCAAGACACTGACTCTAATAACACACCTAGCTCTAAACTGACCCTTACATTAAACATAATGCTTAAGCTAGATCTAGCCATAAAACAAACCCTAACATTATACTTAACCGTAACCCTAGACCTGGCATTAGCATTCTACCTATTTTTTTTTATTGTTGGTTGTTCAAAACATTACATAGTTCTTGATATATCATATTTCACACTTTGATTCAAGTGGGTTATGAACTCCCATTTTTACCCCATATACAAATTGCAGAATCACATCAGTTACACATCCATTGATTTACATATTGCCATACTAGTGTCTGTTGTATTCTGCTGCCTTTCCTATCCTCTACTATCCCCCTCCCCTCCCCTCCCCTACCCTCTTCTCTCTCTACCCTCTCTACTGTCATTCATTTCTCAACCTTGTATTATTTTCCCCTTTCCCCTCACTTCCTCTTGTATGAAATTTTGTATAACCCTGAGGGTCTCCTTCCATTTCCATGCAATTTCCTTTCTCTCTCCCTTTCCATCCCACCTCTTATCCCAGTTTAATGTTAATCTTGTTCTCATGCTCTTCGTCCCTACTCTGTTCTTAGTTACACTCCTTATATCAAAGAAGACATTTGGCATTTGTTTTTTAGGGATTGGCTAGCTTCACTTAGCATAATCTGCTCTAATGACATCCACTTCCCTGCAAATTCTATGATTTTGTCATTTTTTAATGCAGAGTAATACTCCATTGTGTATAAATGCCACATTTTTTTATCCATTCATCTATTGAAGGGCATCTAGGTTGGTTCCACAGTCTTGCTATTGTGAATTGTGCTGCTATGAACATTGATGTAGCAGTGTCCCTGTAGCATGCTCTTTTTAGGTCTTTAGGGAATAGAACTAGAAGGGGAATAGCTGGGTCAAATGGTGGCTCCATTCCCAGCTTTCCAAGAAATCTCCATACTGCTTTCCAAATTGGCTGCACCAATTTGCAGTCCCACCAGCAATGTACAAGTGTACCCTTTTCCCCACATCCTCGACAGCACTTGTTGTTTGACTTCATAATGACTGCCAATCTTACTGGAGTGAGATGGTATCTTAGGGTGGTTTTGATTTGCATTTCTCTGACTGTTAGAGATGGTGAGCATTTTTTCATGTACTTGCTGATTGATTGTATGTCCCCCTCTGAGAAGTGTCTGTTCAGGTCCTTGGCCCATTTGTTGATTGGGTTATTTGTTATCTTCTTATCTAATTTTTTGAGTTCTTTGTATACTCTAGATATTAGGGCTCTATCTGAAGTGTGAGGAGTAAGATTTTTCCCCAGGATGTAGGCTCCCTATTTACCTGTCTTATTGTTTCTTTTGCTGAGAAAAAACTTTTTAGTTTGAGTAAGTCCCATTTGTTGATTGTAGTTATTAACTTTTGTGCCATGGGTGTCCTATTGAGGAATTTGGAGCCTGACCCCACCGACTGTAGATCGTAGCCAACTTTTTCTTCTATCAGACGGTGTGTCTCTGATTTGATATCAAGCTCCTTGATCCATTTTGAATTCACTTTTGTGCATGGCGAGAGAAAGGGATTCAGTTTCATTTTGTGGCATATGGATTTCCAGTTTTCCCAGCACCATTTGTTGAAGATGCTATCCTTCCTCCATTGCATGCTTTTAGCCCCTTTATCAAATATAAGATAGTTGTAGTTTTGTGGATTGGTTTCTGTGTCCTCTATTCTGTACCATTTGTCCACCCGCCTGTTTTGGTACCAGTACCATGCTGTTTTTGTTACTATTGCTCTGTAGTATAGTTTGAAGTCTGGTATCCCTATACTGCCTGATTCACACTTCCTGCTTAGCATTGTTTTTGCTATTCTGGGTCTTTTATTTTTCCATATGAATTTCATGATTGCTTTCTCTATTTCTTCAAGAAATGCCGTTGGGATTTTGATTGGCATTGTATTAAACCTATAGAGAACTTTTGATAATATCGCCATTTTGATGATGTTAGTTCTGCCTATCCATGAACAGGGTATATTTTTCCATCTTCTAAGATCTTCTTCTATTTCACTCTTTAGGGTTCTGTAGTTTTCATTGTATAAGTCTTTCACCTCTTTTGTTAGGTTGATTCCCAAGTATTTTACTTTATTTTTTTTGAGGATATTGTAAATGGAGTGGCTGTCCTCATTTCCATTTCAGAGGATTTGTCACTGATATAAAGGAATGCCTTTGATTTATGCGTGTTGATTTTATATCCTGCCACTTTGCTGAATTCATTTATTAGCTCTAATAGTTTCTTTGTCAACCTTTTTGGGTCTGCTAGGTATAGAATCATGTCACCTTCAAATAGTGATAATTTAAGTTCTTCTTTTCCTATTTTTGTGCCTTTAATTTCTTTCGTCTATCTAATTGCTCTGGCCAGTGTTTCGAGAACTATGTTGAACAGAAGTGGTGAGAGAGGGCATCCCTGTCTTGTTCCAGATTTTAGAGGGAATGCCTTCAATTTTTCTCCATTCAGAATGAAGCTAGCCTGAGGCTTAGCATAGATTGCTTTTACAATATTGAGGTATGTTCCTGTTATCCCTAGTTTTTCTAGAGTTTTGAACATAAAGGGATGCTGTACTTTGTCGAATGCTTTTTCTGCATCTATCGAGATGATCATATGGTTCTTATTTTTAAGTCTATTGATGTGGTGAATAACATTTATTGATTTCTGTATATTGAACCAGCCTTGCATCCCAGGGATGAATCCTACTTGATCATCGTGCACAATTTTTTTGATATGTTTTTGTATCCGATTCGCCAGAATTTTATTGAGGATTTTTGCATCTAGGTTCATTAGAGATATTGGTCTGTAGTTTTCTTTCTTTGAAGTGTCTTTGTCTGGTTTAGGAATCAGGGTGATGTTGGCCTCGTAGAATGAATTTGGAAGTTCTCCTTCTTTTTCTATTTCCGGAAGTAGATTGAAAAGTATTGGTATTAGTTCCTCCTTAAAGGTTTTGTAAAACTCTGCTGTATACCCATCCGGTCCTGGGCTTTTCTTAGTTGGTAGTCTTTTGATGGTTTCTTCTATTTCCTCAATTGATATTGGTCTGCTTAGGTTGTCTATATCCTCCTGACTCAATCTGGGCAGATCATATGACTTAAGAAATTTATCGATGACTTCACTATCTTCTAATTTATTGGAGTATAAGTATTCAAAATAATTTCTAATTATCTTCTGTATTTCTGAAGTGTCTGTTTTGATATTGCCTTTTTCATCCCGTATGCTAGTAATTTGAGTTCTCTCTCTTCTTCTCTTCGCTAGCATGGCTAAGGGTCTGTCGATTTTATTTATTTTTTCAAAGAACCAACTTTTAGTTTTGTCAATTTTTTCAATTGTTTCTTTTGTTTTGATTTCATTAATTTCAGGTCTGATTTTAATTATTTCTTGCCTTCTACTTCTTTTGCTGTTGTTTTGCTCTTCTTTTTGTAGCATTTTGAGATGAAGTATGAGATCATTTATTTGTTGGTTTTAACATTTTTTAAGGAATGAGCTCCAAGCAATGAATTTTCCTCTTAGAACTGCTTTCAATGTGTCCCATAGATTCCGATATGTTGTGTCTGTGTTTTCATTTATCTCTAAGAATTTTTTAATTTCCTCCTTGATGTCTTCTATAACCCATTGATCATTCCGTAACCTATTGTTCATTCTCCAAGTGATGCATGATTTTTCCTTCCTTCTTTTATCGTTGATTTTCAGTTTCATTCCATTATGATCAGATAAGGTGCATGGTATTATCTCTACTCCTTTATATTGTCTAAGAGTTGCCCTGTGACATAATATATGATCTATTTTTGAGAAGGATCCATGTGCTGCTGAGAAAAAAGTGTAACTGCTTGATGTTGGGTAGTATATTCTATATATGTCAATTAAGTCTAGGTTATTAATTGTGTTATTGAGTTCTATAGTTTCCTTATTCAACTTTTGTTTGGAAGATCTGTCCAGTGGTGAGAGAGGTGTGTTGAAGTCTCCCATGATTATTGTATGGTGGTCTATTAGATTCTTGAACTTGAGAAGAGTTTGTTTGATGAACATAGCTGCACCACTGTTTGGGGCATATATATTTATGATTGTTATGACTTGTTGGTGTATGGTTCCCTTGAGCAGTATGTAGTGTCCCTCTTTATCCCTTTTGATTAACTTTGGCTTGAAATCTATTTTATTTGATATGAGTATGGACACTCCTGCTTGTTTCCGAAGTCCATATGAGTGATATGATTTTCCCAACCTTTCACCTTCAGTCTATGTATGTCTTTTCCTATCAAATGCATCTCCTGTAGGCAGCATATTGTTGGGTCTTGTTTTGTGATCCATTTTACTAGCCTGTGTCTCTTAATTGGTGAGTTTAAGCCATTAACATTTAGGGTTATTATTGAGATATGGGTTGTTCTTCCAGCCATATTTGTTTTTTCATGTTACTAAACATGGTTTGTTTTCCTCTTTGATTATTTTCCCCCCCTTTACTGTCCTACCTCCCACTGTTGGTTTTCATTGCTATTTTCCATTTCCTCTTCCTGTAATGTTTTGCCGAGCATGTTTTGAAGAGATGGTTTTCTAGCTGCCAATTCTTTTAACTTTTGTTTATCGTGGAAGGTTTTAATTTCATCTTCCATCCTGAAGGTTAATTTCGCTGGATACACAATTCTTGGTTGGAACCCCATTTTCTTTCAGTGTTTGAAATATGTTATTCCAGGATCTCCTAGCTTTCAGAGTCTGTGTTGAAAGATCAGCTGTTATCCTGATTGGCTTACCCCTAAATGTAATCTGCTTCCTTTCTCTTGTAGCTTTTAAAATTCTCTCCTTATTCTGTATGTTGGGCATCTTCATTATAATGTGTCTAGGTATGGATCTCTTATGATTTTGCACATTCGACGTTCTGTAGGTTTCTAGGATTTGGGATTCTGTCTCATTCTTCAAGTCTGGGAAGTTTTCTCGCATTATTTCATTGAATAGATTGCTCATTCCTTTGGTTTGAAACTCTATCCCTTCCTGTATCCCAATAACTCTTAAATTTGGTCTCTTGATGTTATCCCATATTTCTTGGATGTTCTGCTCATGGTTTCTTAACAGTCTTGCTGAGCTGTCTATGTTCTTTTCAAGTTGAAATACTTTGTCTTCATTGTCTGATGTTCTATCTTCTAAGTGTTCTACTCTGCTGGTAGTATTCTCAATTGAGTTTTTAAGTTGCTTTATTGCTTCCTCCATTTCTAGGATTTCTGTTTGTTTGTTTTTTATACCCTCTATCTCCCTGTATAGTTGATCTTTTGTTTCTTGGATTTGTTTATGTAATTCATTGTTGAAGTGATCTTTCATTGTCTGATTTTGCTGTCTGATGTCTTCCTTGAGACTCCAGATCATCTGAAGCTTGTATATCCTGAATTCTTTATCTTACATTCCATCTGCTGCAGATATTACCTCTTCTAAATTTGAGTTGACCTGCATTGCTTGTGGTCCTTTCTTTCCTTGTCTCTTCATACTGTTCGTGTTTCTTTCTGCTTGGTGAAACTGTTGTGCTATTGAATTTTCCCCCTATATATTTATATTGGTCTTGTATAGTTGCAAAGTCTCCCTCACAGGTGCGGGCGGCGGCTCTACCCCTCCTCCAATTGGGGCAATGTGCCTACCACGCCGGCAGGCTGCTGGGGCTGTTCTGCCGGTTGGTAGCAGGTCCGCCTACCTTGCAGGCGCGGGCTGCGGCTCTGCCCCTCTGTGGGCCACTAGGCTTGTTCTTTCGGTGGTCGCAATTCTGCCTACTTTGCAGGCTCGGGCAGCGGCACTGCCCCTCTTCAGGCCACTGGGCCTGTTGTGCCGGTGGGTCGCAGGTCTGCCCACCTTTCAGGCGCAGGATGGGCGGTGGCTCTACCCTTCCACAGGCCGCTGGGCCTGTTCTGTCTGTCAGTTGCAGGTCTGGCCTGTTCTGTGGGTGGTCGCAGGTCCGCCTACCTTGCAGGAGTGTGGGGTAGCTCTGCCCCTCCGTGGGCCACTGGCCTTTTCCGTCGGTGGTCACAGTTCCGCCTTCCTTGCAGGCGCGGGGCGGTGGGGGGCAGCTCTGCCCTCAGCAGGCCGCTGGGCCTGTTCTGTGGGTGGTCACAGTTCCATCTAACTTGCAGGCGCGGGGGGAGGGGGCGGCTCTGCCTCTCAGCAGACCGCTGCACCTGTTCTGCCAGTGGGTTGCAGGCCCACTTACCTTGCAGTTGTGGTTGTCTACCTAATTTTTGCCTTAAACCTAACACAAACCTGAGCCCTCATCCTGGCCCTAAACCTAGCCTTCATCCTAACCTGAACACTAACCCTAGCCCAAAACCAATTTTCAACCCTTGCCCTAGTTCTGAACCTAGGTATAACCACATTCTGTCCCCTATCCCTAAACCTAACCCTAACACTATCACTAACACTAACCCTAGCCCTAACCCTAGATCTAATACTAACACTAAACATTGCTCTAATCCTACCCCTAATTTATTGCTAACTGTAACCCTAACTCTAACCCTAGCTCTAAGACTAACCCTAACTGGAGCCATAGACATATTTTAGTACCAACCTTATCTATTACCTAACCCTAACACTAGCCCTAACCTTAATCCTAACCCTAGCCATAGTCCTAAACCTAGAATTAACCCTAACTCTAAATCTAACCCTAATTCTAGACCTAAAACTCACCCTAACACTAGCCCTAACTCTAATTCTAATTTGAAAACTAGCCCTAATCCTAGCCATAGCCCACAAACAAAACTGATCTATAGCCCTAATTCTAACCCTTAACCCAAAACAAATCTGAATGCTACACCTAGTTCTAACTGTATCTCTACAACTAATACTGACCCTGAATCTGACCCTAAAACTAACCTTATTTCTAAACATCACTCTAACCCTAAAACTAACCAAAACACTAGCTCTAGCCCTAATCATAACCCTAAAACTATCTCTAAACGTAAAGCTAGATCTTACATTAGCCATAGCCCTAACCCTAACACTAAATCTAATGCAACTGAGCCTCAACCCTAGCTTTAACCCTAACCCTAACCTTAACCCTAACCCTAACCCTAATACTAACACTAATCCAAAACCTAGCTCTAAACCTATTTCTTACCCTAAGCCAAAATCTCACTCTAATGCTACCCTAGCCCTAATCCTTAGCTTACCCCAAGCACTAACTGTATTACTAGTCCTAACCCTAGCCCTCATTCTATCTCTAACCTTAACCCGAGGCCTAAGCCTAACCCTTACCCTTATTCTGACCCTTATACTAACCCTAGGTCAGAGCCTGACCTTAACACTAAACCGAACCCTAACACTAGCCCTACCAGTAAACCTATAACTAAACCTAACCATAACACTAACACTAGACCTAAACTTAATCATAAATATAGCCATAACTCTAGCCCTAGTCCTAATGAAAAACCTAGCACTAGCCCTAAAATAACCATTAACCTAACACAAAGACTAACCTTAGCCCTAGACCTAACCCTAGTTCTAATTCTGACCCTAACTATAAACCTAATGCTAACCCGAACACTGATGCTTACCCTAACAAACCCTATCTCTAAACCTTATCTTAACCAAAAACTAAAACCTAACACTAGACATATCTATAACCCTAACACAGAAACTAGCCATAACCATAACCCTAGCTCTTACATTACCCATAGCCCTAACACTAGCCATAAACCTAACACAAAACCTAGCCCTAATACAAGCCCTAAACCTAGACCTAAGCATAACCTTAACCTAACCCTAGAATAACCCTAGCAGAAATGCTAAACCTAATGCTTTCCCTAGCCCTAACCCTAGCTCAAACTCTAACCCTTATTCTAAACCTAACCCTAGCTCTAACCCTAACTCTAACACTAACCCTTATCCTCAGTGTAACCATAGCCCAAATACTAGGTCTAACTTTATGCATTACCTTAAATATAACCCTAACACTAATGCTAACCCTAGACCTAACCCTAAACCTAACCCTAAACCTAACTGTAGCCCTGATACTAACCCTAACAATCACCCTAGCACGTAACCCTAGCTCAATCCCTAACACTTACCCTAAACCAAACCCTAACACTGACCCTAAGAGTAACCTAAACCCTAGCCCTAATCCTAACATTAATCTAAGCCCTAACACTAGTACTAAACCTATTCATTTGCTTAGCCTAAACCAAATGCTAACCCTAGGCCTAAACCTAACTCTATCCCTGAAAATAATCCTATATATTACTCTAAATCTAACCTGAACTGTAAACCTAACTCTATCCATTACTCTAACCCCAACCTTAACCCTAATGTTAATTTGAGTACTACCCTTAAACCTTAACCCAAAACAAACCCTAACCCATACTCTGATCCTAATAATAACCTAGCTCTATACCTGACCCCTACACTAAACCTAACCCTAACTCTATACCCAACCATAAACCTATCCTTAAAATTATCCCTAAACATAACCCTAGATCTGACATTATCCCTAGCCCTAATCCTAGCCCTAATCCTAACATAAATCAGAGCCCTCATCCTAGCCCTAAACCTAGACTTAATCATAACCCAAACACTCACTGTGGCCCTATTCCTAAGTATAAACCTTGCCCTAAATCTAACCCTAACCATAGCCCTAACCATATGCCTAACCCTAACACTTATCATAATGCTAATCCTGGCCCTACTTAAACCCTAACCTTAACCCTACCCTTAATCCTAGCCCTCAGACTAACTCTAATTCACATCCTAGCCCTATTTCTATATATAACCCTATTCATTACCGTAACTCTCACAATAGACCTAACCTGAGCCCTAACCCTAGCTTGAGCTCTAACGCTAGATCAAACCATGTCTAAACCTAACCCTAATCTTAAGACTAAACCTCATTTTACAATTAGCTCTAACAAACACTATTGCTAATCCTCAAACTAGCCCTAATCCAAGCCCTAGCCCTAAAACAAAATCGAGCCATTACTCCAAAAGCCCTAAAGCTAGACCTAAGCATAATCTTAACCCTAACCCTAGAACAAACCCTAAACCTAATGCTTGTGCCAGCCCTAACCCTAGCTCAAACTAACCTAACCCTAACCTTAACACTAACCTAGACTTAAAACTAGGCTTAATCCTAACACTAACCCTAGTCCTAATCCCTGCCCTAATTTAGCCCTATCCCTAACCCAACAATAACCCTATCCCTAAGACTAACTCAAACTCTCACCCTAGCCTTATACCTAGTTCTAACATTATTCCTTACCATCACTCTATACATAGCCCTAAACTTAGCTCTAATCCTAGCCCTATCCTTAACCCTAGCTCAAAGCCTAGATCTAAACCTAACTCTAAATCTAACCCTAAATTTAAGCCTAAACCTTTCAGTAACACTAGCCTTAATCCTAAAACTAGCCCTAACTCTACCCCTAGCTCTAAAACAAAACCAAATCATAACCCTAACCCTACACCTCGCCCAAATCCTATCTCTAATTCTAGCCCTAACCCTAACCTGAAAACT
This sequence comes from Marmota flaviventris, assembly GCF_047511675.1. Lineage (NCBI taxonomy): Eukaryota > Metazoa > Chordata > Mammalia > Rodentia > Sciuridae > Marmota > Marmota flaviventris. Next base: position 979 of record NW_027288373.1, on the reverse strand, counting down.
AATCTGAACTCTGACTCTAACATTAAACCTAGCTCTAAACATCATTGTTACCGTGAATTTAACCCTAAAACTAGACATAGCCCTAACCCTGACCCTATCACTAGCTCTAATCATAAACCTACATTGTACATTATCCATAGCCTTAACCCTAGCCCTAACCTAATCCAAAACCTAGCCTTAATCCAAGTCCTATACCTAGTTCTTTTTAATATTTATTTTTTAGTTTTCACTCAACACAACATCTTTATTTTATTGGTATGTGGTGCTGAGGATCAAAACCAGTGCCATGTGCATGCCAGGCTAGCACGCGACTTCTTGAGCCACATCCCCAGCCAATACACCTAGCTTTAACCCTAAAAGTAGATCTAACCCTAACCCAAGAAAAGCCCTAATTCTATACATAAACTTACCCCTAATCTCAGGTCTAACCCTATCCATTACCCTAATGATAACCCATTATGCTAGCCCTAGGCCTAACCCTAACATTATTCATTACATTAAACCACACCTAAACCACACCTAAACCCTAACCCTAATCCAAAAACGCCCTAATTCTATACATAACCCTATCACTAATCTTAGGTCTAACCCTATCCATTACCCTAATGATAACACATATTCTAACCCTAGGCCTAACCCTAACCCTATCCATTACACTAAACCACACCTAAACCCTAAACCTAACCCTTTATTACCTTAACTCTGAAACCCTCATAATTCAAGCTCTAAACCTAAACCCTAATCTAACCCAAACCCTCACCTTGAACTTGACCCTAATAATAACCCTAGCTCTAAAACTAACCCTTAGTATAAACCTAAACCCTACACAGGGCCAAACCATAAACTTAACAATAAATCTATCCCTAACTGTAACCCTAGACTTGACATTAGCCCTAGCTATAATACTAGCCCTAAACCTAACACAAACATTAGCCCTCATTCTAGCCCTAAACCTATCTTTAATCATAACCCTAAACTT
>NW_027288372.1:0-37833 GCF_047511675.1 Marmota flaviventris | reverse complement strand
CGGTTTTATGTACCCCTAAGCAGAGCAAAGAAACACATAGACTTTCATCTTTGAACGTGTTTGTAGAGCATCCACAGAACTCAGAGTTTACTGGACTCTCAGCAAATGTTTTTTCACCCGATCTTGTTGAAACTTGGCAGCAAAAATGAGTATATGGGTTGCACTTGGCAGCCCAAATTTTGTAATCTTATGTTGAAGAGTTCCTTTGCAGGAACACTTTGAATTTTTAGGTTTAACTTCTTTTTCCCTATGTGAATACATGCATTTGGAATGCTAAATCAAACACAGTTTGTGATACCTGTTGGAAACTTGGCTCACTCAATTAGTTCTCAGTGCACTCTCTATGCATTGTCCCCCGCTGAAGTATCCCCAAGCAGAGGCAAGGAAAATACGCTTTCTTATGTAAGTGTTTGCAGAGCTTCCACAAAACTCCCAAGTTTACTGGAATTTCAGCGAATATTTTTTCACTTGATCTTGTTGATCCTAGGTAAGAAAGATGAGTATACCAGTTGCATTTGCCTGCCAAAATTTCGTTCTTCTAAGTTGAAGCATGTGCTTTCAGGAAGACATTGCATTTGGGGGGTTTCTCTTCATTTTCACCTATAGGAATACATGCATTTGGAACTCTAAATCAAACACTGTTTGTGCTAGCTGCTGAAGCTTGACTCACTCAATTAGTTCCTGTGTACTCTCTGTGCTTTGTTCCCATGTTGAAGTGGTCCTAAGTGGAGGCGAGGAACATAAGCTTTCTTTGGAAATGCATTTACAGAGCTTCAACAGAGCTCCAAAGTGAACTGGAATCTCTGCAAATATTTACTCACCTGATCTTGATGACCCTTGTCAGGAAAGATGAGTATACCAGTTGCACTTAGCTACCCAAATGTCGTTCTTCTAGGTTGAAAAGTTCGTTTGCAGGAACACTTTGAATTTTTAGGTTTCACTTCACTTTTCCTTATAGGGACGTATGCATTTGGACTTATAAATCAAACACGGTTTATGCTAGCCGCTTGAAACTGAAACTCACTCAACTAGTTCTCAGTGGGATCTCTATGCTTTGTTTTCTGTTGAAGTAACCCTAAGCAGAGGCCAGGGAAAGAAACTTTCATTGGAAAGCATTTGCAGTGATTGCACAGAACTTTGAGTTTCCTGGAATCTCAGCAAATATTTTTTCACCCTAACTTGTTGTTAACTCGACAGGAAAGATAAGTATACCGGTTGCATTTGGCTGCCCAAATTTAGATCTTCTAGGTTGAATAGTTGGTTTGCAGGAATACTTTGAAATTTTAGGTTTCACTTCATTTTCCCCTATAGGGATACATGCACATGGAACTCTAAATCAAACACGGTTTTTGCTGTGTGTTTGTAACTTGACTCATTCAACTAGTTCTCAGTGCACTCTCTATGCATTGTTCCCTGTTGAAGTAGCCCTAAGCAGAGGCAAGGAAAAGACACTTTCTTTGGAAAGTATTCACCGAGCTTCCAAAAATCTCAGTGATTACGGAAACCTCAGCAAATATTTTGTCACCCTATCTTGTTGATACTTGGTAGGAAAAAAGTTGTATACCAGTTGCGCTTGGCTGCACAAATTTTGTTCTGCTAGGTTGAAGCATTCCTTTGCAGGATGACTTTGAATATTTAGGTTTTACTACATTTTCCCTCTAGGGATACATGCTTTTGAAAATCTAAATCAAACACAGGTTTGTGCTAGCTGCCTGAAACTTGACTCACTGAATGAATTCTCATTGTGCTCTCTACGCTTTGTTACCGGTTTATGTACCCCTAAGCAGAGCAAGGAAAAATAGACTTTCATTTGAACGTGTTTGTAGAGCATCCACAGAACTCAAGAGTTTACTGACTCTCAGCAAATGTTTTTTCACCCAGATCTTGTTGAAACTTGGCAGCAAAAATGAGTATATGGGTTGCACTTGGCAGCCAAATTTCGTAATCTTATGTTGAAGAGTTCCTTTGCAGGAACACTTTTGAATTTTTAGGTTTAACTTCTTTTTCCCTATGTGAATACATGCCTTTGGAATGCTAAATCAAACACAGTTTGTGATACCTGTTGGAAACTTGGCTCACTCAATTAGTTCTCAGTGCACTCTCTATGCATTGTCCCCCGCCTGAAGTATCCCCAAGCAGAGGCAAGGAATAATACGCTTTCTTATGTAAGTGTTTGCAGAGCTTCCACAAAACTCCCAAGTTTACTGGAATTTCAGCGAATATTTTTTCACTTGATCTTGTTGATCCTAGGTAAGAAAGATGAGTATACCAGTTGCATTTGGCCTGCCAAAATTTCGTTCTTCCTAAGTTGAAGCATGTGCTTTCAGGAAAGACATTGCATTTGGGGGGTTTCTCTTCATTTTCACCTATAGGAATACATGCATTTGGAACTCTAAATCAAACACTGTTTGTGCTAGCTGCTTGAAGCTTGACTCACTCAATTAGTTCCTGGTGTCCTCTCTGTGCTTTGTTCCCTGTTGAAGTGGTCCTAAGTGGAGGCGAGGAACATACGCTTTCCTTAGAAAGCATTTACAGAGCTTCAACAGAGCTCCAAGGTGAACTGGAATCTCTGCAAATATTTACTCACCTGATCTTGATGACCCCTTGTCAGGAAAGATGAGTATACCAGTTGCACTTAGCTACCAAATGTCGTTCTTCTAGGTTGAAAAGTTCGTTTGCAGGAACACTTTGAATTTTTAGGTTTCACTTCACTTTTTCCTTATAGGGACGTATGCATTTGGACTATAAATCAAACACGGTTTATGCTAGCCACGCTTGAAACTGAAACTCACTCAACTAGTTCTCAGTGCGATCTCTATGCTTTGATTTCTGTTGAAGTAACCCTAAGCAGAGGCCAGGGAAAGAAACTTTCATTGCAAAGCATTTGCCGTGATTGCACGGAAACTTTGAGTTTCCTGGAAATCTCAGCAAATATTTTTTCACCCTAACTTGTTGTTAACTCGACAGGAAAGATAAGTATACCGGTTGCATTTGGCTGCCCAAATTTCAGATCTTCTAGGTTGAATAGTTGGTTTGCAGGAATACTTTGAAATTTTAGGTTTCACTTCATTTTCCCCTATAGGGATACATGCACATGGAACTCTAAATCAAACACGGTTTTTGCTGTGTGTTTGTAACTTGACTCATTCAACTAGTTCTCAGTGCACTCTCTATGCATTGTTCCCTGTTGAAGTAGCCCTAAGCAGAGGCAGGAAAAGACACTTTCTTTGGAAAGTATTCACCGAGCTTCCAAAAATCTCAGTGATTACGGAAACCTCAGCAAATATTTTGTCACCCTATCTTGTTGATACTTGGTAGGAAAAAGTTGTATACCAGGTTGCTCTTGGCTGCACAAATTTATGTCTGCTAGGTTGAAGCATTCCTTTGCAGGATGACTTTTGAATATTTAGGTTTTACTACATTTTCCCCTCTAGGGATACATGCTTTTGAAATCTAAATCAAACACGGTTTGTGCTAGCTGCCTGAAACTTGACTCACTGAATGAATTCTCATTGTGCTCTCTACGCTTTGTTACGGTTTTATGTACCCCTAAGCAGAGCAAAGAAAAATAGACTTTCATTTGAACGTGTTTGTAGAGCATCCACAGAACTCAAGAGTTTACTGGACTCTCAGCAAATGTTTTTTCACCCGATCTTGTTGAAACTTGGCAGCAAAAATGAGTATATGGGTTGCACTTGGCAGCCCCAAATTTCGTAATCTATGTTGAAGAGTTCCTTTGCAGGAACACTTTGAATTTTTAGGTTTAACTTCTTTTTTCCCTATGTGAATACATGCCTTTGGAATGCTAAATCAAACACAGTTTGTGATACCTGTTGGAAACTTGGCTCACTCAATTAGTTCTCAGTGCACTCTCTATGCATTGTCCCCCGCTGAAGTATCCCCAAGCAGAGGCAAGGAAAATACGCTTTCTTATGTAAGTGTTTGCAGAGCTTCCACAAAACTCCCAAGTTTACTGGAATTTCAGCGAATATTTTTTCACTTGATCTTGTTGATCCTAGGTAAGAAAGATGAGTATACCAGTTGCATTTGCCTGCCAAAATTTCGTTCTTCTAAGTTGAAGCATGTGCTTTCAGGAAGACATTGCATTTGGGGGGGTTTCTCTTCATTTTCACCTATAGGAATACATGCATTTGGAACTCTAAATCAAACACTGTTTGTGCTAGCTGCTTGAAGCTTGACTCACTCAATTAGTTCCTGGTGTCCTCTCTGTGCTTTGTTCCCTGTTGAAGTGGTCCTAAGTGGAGGCGAGGAACATACGCTTTCCTTAGAAAGCATTTACAGAGCTTCAACAGAGCTCCAAGTGAACTGGAATCTCTGCAAATATTTACTCACCTGATCTTGATGACCCTTGTCAGGAAAGATGAGTATACCAGTTGCACTTAGCTACCCAAATGTCGTTCTTCTAGGTTGAAAAGTTCGTTTGCAGGAACACTTTGAATTTTTAGGTTTCACTTCACTTTTCCTTATAGGGACGTATGCATTTGGACTTATAAATCAAACACGGTTTATGCTAGCCGCTTGAAACTGAAACTCACTCAACTAGTTCTCAGTGCGATCTCTATGCTTTGATTTCTGTTGAAGTAACACTAAGCAGAGGCCAGGGAAAGAAACTTTCATTGCAAAGCATTTGCCGTGATTGCACGGAACTTTGAGTTTCCTGGAATCTCAGCAAATATTTTTTCACCCTAACTTGTTGTTAACTCGACAGGAAAGATAAGTATACCGGTTGCATTTGGCTGCCCAAATTTAGATCTTCTAGGTTGAATAGTTGGTTTGCAGGAATACTTTGAAATTTTAGGTTTCACTTCATTTTCCCCTATAGGGATACATGCACATGGAACTCTAAATCAAACACGGTTTTTGCTGTGTGCTTGTAACTTGACTCATTCAACTAGTTCTCAGTGCACTCTCTATGCATTGTTCCCTGTTGAAGTAGCCCTAAGCAGAGGCAAGGAAAAGACACTTTCTTTGGAAAGTATTCACCGAGCTTCCAAAAATCTCAGTGATTACGGAAACCTCAGCAAATATTTTGTCACCCTATCTTGTTGATACTTGGTAGGAAAAAGTTGTATACCAGTTGCGCTTGGCTGCACAAATTTTTGTTCTGCTAGGTTGAAGCATTCCTTTGCAGGATGACTTTGAATATTTAGGTTTTACTACATTTTCCCCTCTAGGGATACATGCTTTGGAAAATCTAAATCAAACACGGTTTGTGCTAGCTGCCTGAAACTTGACTCACTGAATGAATTCTCATTGTGCTCTCTACGCTTTGTTACCGGTTTATGTACCCCTAAGCAGAGCAAAGAAAAATAGACTTTCATTTGAACGTGTTTGTAGAGCATCCACAGAACTCAAGAGTTTACTGGACTCTCAGCAAATGTTTTTTCACCCGATCTTGTTGAAACTTGGCAGCAAAAATGAGTATATGGGTTGCACTTGGCAGCCCAAATTTCGTAATCTTATGTTGAAGAGTTCCTTTGCAGGAACACTTTGAATTTTTAGGTTTAACTTCTTTTTTCCCTATGTGAATACATGCATTTGGAATGCTAAATCAAACACAGTTTGTGATACCTGTTGGAAACTTGGCTCACTCAATTATTCTCAGTGCACTCTCTATGCATTGTCCCCCGCTGAAGTATCCCCAAGCAGAGGCAAGGAAAATACGCTTTCTTATGTAAGTGTTTGCAGAGCTTCCACAAAACTCCCAAGTTTACTGGAATTTCAGCGAATATTTTTTCACTTGATCTTGTTGATCCTAGGTAAGAAACATGAGTATACCAGTTGCATTTGCCTGCCAAAATTTCGTTCTTCTAAGTTGAAACATGTGCTTTCAGGAAGACATTGCATTTGGGGGGGTTTCTCTTCATTTTCACCTATAGGAATACATGCATTTGGAACTCTAAATCAAACACTGTTTGTGCTAGCTGCTTGAAGCTTGACTCACTCAATTAGTTCCTGGTGTACTCTCTGTGCTTTGTTCCCTGTTGAAGTGGTCCTAAGTGGAGGCGAGGAACATAGGCTTTCCTTAGAAAGCATTTACAGAGCTTCAACAGAGCTCCAAGTGAACTGGAATCTCTGCAAATATTTACTCACCTGATCTTGATGACCCTTGTCAGGAAAGATGAGTATACCAGTTGCACTTAGCTACCCAAATGTCGTTCTTCTAGGTTGAAAACTTCGTTTGCAGGAACACTTTGAATTTTTAGGTTTCACTTCACTTTTCCTTATAGGGACGTATGCATTTGGACTTATAAATCAAACACGGTTTATGCTAGCTGCTTGAAACTGAAACTCACTCAACTAGTTCTAAGTGCGATCTCTATGCTTTGATTTCTGTTGAAGTAACCCTAAGCAGAGGCCAGGGAAAGAAACTTTCATTGGAAAGCATTTGCCGTGATTGCACAGAACTTTGAGTTTCCTGGAATCTCAGCAAATACTTTTTCACCCTAACTTGTTGTTAACTCGACAGGAAAGATAAGTATACCGGTTGCATTTGGCTGCCCAAATTTAGATCTTCTAGGTTGAATAGTTGGTTTGCAGGAATACTTTGAAATTTTAGGTTTCACTTCATTTTCCCCTATAGGGATACATGCACATGGAACTCTAAATCAAACACGGTTTTTGCTGTGTGCTTGTAACTTGACTCATTCAACTAGTTCTCAGTGCACTCTCTATGCATTGTACCCTGTTGTAGTAGCCCTAAGCAGAGGCAAGGAAAACACAGTTTCTTTGGAAAGTATTCACCGAGCTTCCAAAAAACTCAGAGATTACGGAAACCTCAGCAAATATTTTGTCACCCTATCTTGTTGATACTTGGTAGGAAAAAGGTGTATACCAGTTGCGCTTGGCTGCACAAATTTTGTTCTGCTAGGTTGAAGCATTCCTTTGCAGGATGACTTTGAATATTTAGGTTTTACTACATTTTCCCCTCTAGGGATACATGCTTTTGAAAATCTAAATCAAACACGGTTTGTGCTAGCTGCTTGAAACTTGACTCACTGAATGAATTCTCATTGTGCTCTCTACACTTTGTTGCCGGTTTATGTACCCCTAAGCAGAGCAAAGAAAAATAGACTTTCATTTGAACGTCTTTGTAGAGCATCCACAGAACTCAAGAGTTTACTGGACTCTCAGCAAATGTTTTTTCACCCGATCTTGTTGAAACTTGGCAGCAAAAATGAGTATATGGGTTGCACTTGGCAGCCCAAATTTCGTAATCTTATGTTGAAGAGTTCCTTTGCAGGAACACTTTGAAATTTTAGGTTTAACTTCTTTTTTCCCTATGTGAATACATGCATTTGGAATGCTAAATCAAACACAGTTTGTGATACCTGTTTGAAACTTGGCTCACTCAATTAGTTCTCAGTGCACTCTCTATGCATTGTCCCCCGCTGAAGTATCCCCAAGCAGAGGCAAGGAAAATACGCTTTCTTATGTAAGTGTTTGCAGAGCTTCCACAAAACTCCCAAGTTTACTGGAATTTCAGCGAATATTTTTTCACTTGATCTTGTTGATCCTAGGTAAGAAAGATGAGTATACCAGTTGCATTTGCCTGCCAAAATTTCGTTCTTCTAAGTTGAAGCATGTGCTTTCAGGAAGACATTGCATTTGGGTGGGTTTCTCTTCATTTTCACCTATAGGAATACATGCATTTGGAACTCTAAATCAAACACTCTTTGTGCTAGCTGCTTGAAGCTTGACTCACTCAATTAGTTCCTGGTGTACTCTCTGTGCTTTGTTCCCTGTTGAAGTGGTCCTAAGTGGAGGCGAGGAACATACGCTTTCCTTAGAAAGCATTTACAGAGCTTCAACAGAGCTCCAAGTGAACTGGAATCTCTGCAAATATTTACTCACCTGATCTTGATGACCCTTGTCAGGAAAGATGAGTATACCAGTTGCACTTAGCTACCCAAATGTCGTTCTTCTAGGTTGAAAAGTTCGTTTGCAGGAACACTTTGAATTTTTAGGTTTCACTTCACTTTTCCTTATAGTGACGTATGCATTTGGACTTATAAATCAAACACGGTTTATGCTAGCTGCTTGAAACTGAAACTCACTCAACTAGTTCTCAGTGCGATCTCTATGCTTTGTTTTCTGTTGAAGTAACCCTAAGCAGAGGCCAGGGAAAGAAACTTTCATTGGAAAGCATTTTCAGTGATTCCACAGAACTTTGAGTTTCCTGGAATCTCAGCAAATATTTTTTCACCCTAACTTGTTGTTAACTCGACAGGAAAGATAAGTATACCGGTTGCATTTGGCTGCCCAAATTTAGATCTTCTAGGTCGAATAGTTGGTTTGCAGGAATACTTTGAAATTTTAGGTTTCACTTCATTTTCCCCTATAGGGATACATGCACATGGAACTCTAAATCAAACACGGTTTTTGCTGTGTGCTTGTAACTTGACTCATTCAACTAGTTCTCAGTGCACTCTCTATGCATTGTTCCCTGTTGAAGTAGCCCTAAGCAGAGGCAAGGAAAACGCACTTTCTTTGGAAAGTATTCACCGAGCTTCCAAAAAACTCAGAGATTACGGAAACCTCAGCAAATATTTTGTCACCCTATCTTGTTGATACTTGGTAGGAGAAAGGTGTATACCAGTTGCGCTTGGCTGCACAAATTTTGTTCTGCTACGTCGAAGCATTCCTTTGCAGGATGACTTTGAATATTTAGGTTTTACTACATTTTCCCCTCTAGGGATACATGCTTTTGAAAATCTAAATCAAACACGGTTTGTGCTAGCTGCTTGAAACTTGACTCACTGAATGAATTCTCATTGTGCTCTCTACGCTTTGTTGCCGGTTTATGTACCCCTAAGCAGAGCAAAGAAAAATAGACTTTCATTTGAACGTGTTTGTAGAGCATCCACAGAACTCAAGAGTTTACTGGACTCTCAGCAAATGTTTTTTCACCCGATCTTGTTGAAACTCGGCAGCGAAAATGAGTATATGGGTTGCACTTGGCAGCCCAAATTTCGTAATCTTATGTTGAAGAGTTCCTTTGCAGGAACACTTTGAATTTTTAGGTTTAACTTCTTTTTTCCCTATGTGAATACATGCATTTGGAATGCTAAATCAAACACAGTTTGTGATACCTGTTGGAAACTTGGCTCACTCAATTAGTTCTCAGTGCACTCTCTATGCATTGTCCCCCGCTGAAGTATCCCCAAGCAGAGGCAAGGAAAATACGCTTTCTTATGTAAGTGTTTGCAGAGCTTCCACAAAACTCCCAAGTTTACTGGAATTTCAGCGAATATTTTTTCACTTGATCTTGTTGATCCTAGGTAAGAAAGATGAGTATACCAGTTGCATTTGCCTGCCAAAATTTCGTTCTTCTAAGTTGAAGCATGTGCTTTCAGGAAGACATTGCATTTGGGGGGTTTCTCTTCATTTTAACCTATAGGAATACATGCATTTGGAACTCTAAATCAAACACTGTTTGAGCTAGCTGCTTGAAGCTTGACTAACTCAATTAGTTCCTGGTGTACTCTCTGTGCTTTGTTCCCTGTTGAAGTGGTCCTAAGTGGAGGCGAGGAACATACGCTTTCCTTAGAAAGCATTTACAGAGCTTCAACAGAGCTCCAAGTGAACTGGAATCTCTGCAAATATTTACTCACCTGATCTTGATGACCCTTGTCAGGAAAGATGAGTATACCATTTGCACTTAGCTACCCAAATGTCGTTCTTCTAGGTTGAAAAGTTCGTTTGCAGGAACACTTTGAATTTTTAGGTTTCACTTCACTTTTCCTTATAGAGACGTATGCATTTGGACTTATGAATCAAACACGGTTTATGCTAGCTGCTTGAAACTGAAACTCACTCAACTAGTTCTCAGTGCGATCTCTATGCTTTGTTTTCTGTTGAAGTAACCCTAAGCAGAGGCCAGGGAAAGAAACTTTCATTGGAAAGCATTTGCAGTGATTCCACAGAACTTTGAGTTTCCTGGAATCTCAGCAAATATTTTTTCACCCTAACTTTTTGTTAACTCGACAGGAAAGATAAGTATACCGGTTGCATTTGGCTGCCCAAATTTAGATCTTCTAGGTCGAATAGTTGGTTTGCAGGAATACTTTGAAATTTTAGGTTTCACTTCATTTTCCCCTATAGGGATACATGCACATGGAACTCTAAATCAAACACGGTTTTTGCTGTGTGCTTGTAACTTGACTCATTCAACTAGTTCTCAGTGCACTCTCTATGCATTGTTCCCTGTTGAAGTAGCCCTAAGCAGAGGCAAGGAAAACACACTTTCTTTGGAAAGTATTCACCGAGCTTCCAAAAAACTCAGAGATTACGGAAACCTCAGCAAATATTTTGTAACCCTATCTTGTTGATACTTGGTAGGATAAAGGTGTATACCAGTTGCGCTTGGCTGCACAAATTTTGTTCTGCTAGGTTGAAGCATTCCTTTGCAGGATGACTTTGAATATTTAGGTTTTACTACATTTTCCCCTCTAGGGATACATGCTTTTGAAAATCTAAATCAAACACGGTTTGTGCTAGCTGCTTGAAACTTGACTCACTGAATGAATTCTCATTGTGCTCTCTACGCTTCGTTACCGGTTTATGTACCCCTAAGCAGAGCAAAGAAAAATGGACTTTCATTTGAACGTGTTTGTAGAGCATCCACAGAACTCAAGAGTTTACTGGATTCTCAGCAAATGTTTTTTCACCCGATCTTGTTGAAACTTGGCAGCAAAAATGAGTATATGGGTTGCACTTGGCAGCCCAAATTTCGTAATCTTATGTTGAAGAGTTCCTTTGCAGGAACACTTTGAATTTTTAGGTTTAACTTCTTTTTCCCTATGTGAATACATGCATTTGGAATGCTAAATCAAACACAGTTTGTGATACCTGTTTGAAACTTGGCTCACTCAATTAGTTCTCAGTGCACTCTCTATGCATTGTCCCCCGCTGAAGTATCCCCAAGCAGAGGCAAGGAAAATACGCTTTCTTATGTAAGTGTTTGCAGAGCTTCCACAAAACTCCCAAGTTTACTGGAATTTCAGCGAATCTTTTTTCACTTGATCTTGTTGATCCTAGGTAAGAAAGATGAGTATACCAATTGCATTTGCCTGCCAAAATTTCGTTCTTCTAAGTTGAAGCATCTGCTTTCAGGAAGACATTGCATTTGGGGGGTTTCTCTTCATTTTAACCTGTAGGAATACATGCATTTGGAACTCTAAATCAAACACTGTTTGTGCTAGCTGCTTGAAGCTTGACTCACTCAATTAGTTCCTGGTGTACTCTCTGTGCTTTGTTCCCTGTTGAAGTGGTCCTAAGTGGAGGCGAGGAACATACGCTTTCCTTAGAAAGCATTTACAGAGCTTCAACAGAGCTCCAAGTGAACTGGAATCTCTGCAAATATTTACTCACCTGATCTTGATGACCCTTGTCAGGAAAGATGAGTATACCAGTTGCACTTAGCTACCCAAATGTCGTTCTTCTAGGTTGAAAAGTTCGTTTGCAGGAACACTTTGAATTTTTAGGTTTCACTTCACTTTTCCTTATAGGGACGTATGCATTTGGACTTATAAATCAAACACGGTTTATGCTAGCTGCTTGAAACTGAAACTCACTCAACTAGTTCTCAGTGCGATCTCTATGCTTTGTTTTCTGTTGAAGTAACCCTAAGCAGAGGCCAGGGAAAGAAACTTTCATTGGAAAGCATTTGCAGTGATTCCACAGAACTTTGAGTTTCATGGAATCTCAGCAAATATTTTTTCACCCTAACTTGTTCTTAACTCGACAGGAAAGATAAGTATACCGGTTGCATTTGGCTGCCCAAATTTAGATCTTCTAGGTCGAATAGTTGGTTTGCAGGAATACTTTGAAATTTTAGGTTTCACTTCATTTTCCCCTATAGGGATACATGCACATGGAACTCTAAATCAAACACGGTTTTTGCTGTGTGCTTGTAACTTGACTCATTCAACTAGTTCTCAGTGCACTCTCTATGCATTGTTCCCTGTTGAAGTAGCCCTAAGCAGAGGCAAGGAAAACACACTTTCTTTGGAAAGTATTCACCGAGCTTCCAAAAAACTCAGAGATTACGGAAACCTCAGCAAATATTCTGTCACCCTATCTTGTTGATACTTGGTAGGAAAAAGTTGTATACCAGTTGTGCTTGGCTGCACAAATTTTGTTCTGCTAGGTGGAAGCATTCCTTTGCAGGATGACTTTGAATATTTAGGTTTTACTACATTTTCCCCTCTAGGGATACATGCTTTCGAAAATCTAAATCAAACACGGTTTGTGCTAGCTGCTTGAAACTTGACTCACTGAATGAATTCTCATTGTGCTCTCTACGCTTCGTTACCAGTTTATGTATCCCTAAGCAGAGCAAAGAAAAATGGACTTTCATTTGAACGTGTTTATAGAGCATCCACAGAACTCAAGAGTTTACTGGACTCTCAGGAAATGTTTTTTCACCCGATCTTGTTGAAACTTGGCAGCAAAAATGAGTATATGGGTTGCACTTGGCAGCCCAAATTTCGTAATCTTATGTTGAAGAGTTCCTTTGCAGGAACACTTTGAATTTTTAGGTTTAACTTCTTTTTTCCCTATGTGAATACATGCATTTGGAATGCTAAATCAAACACAGTTTGTGATACCTGTTTGAAACTTGGCTCACTCAATTAGTTCTCAGTGCACTGTCTATGCATTGTCCCCCGCTGAAGTATCCCCAAGCAGAGGCAAGGAAAATACGCTTTCTTTTGTAAGTGTTTGCAGAGCTTCCACAAAACTCCCAAGTTTACTGGAATTTCAGCGAATATTTTTTCACTTGATCTTGTTGATCCTATGTAAGAAAGATGAGTATACCAGTTGCATTTGCCTGCCAAAATTTCGTTCTTCTAAGTTTAAGCATGTGCTTTCAGGAAGACATTGCATTTGGGGGGTTTCTCTTCATTTTAACCTATAGGAATTCATGCATTTGGAACTCTAAATCAAACACTGTTTGTGCTAGCTGCTTGAAGCTTGACTCACTCAATTAGTTCCTGGTGTACTCTCTGTGCTTTGTTCCCTGTTGAAGTGGACCTAAGTGGAGGCGAGGAACATACGCTTTCCTTTGAAAGCATTTACAGAGCTTCAACAGAGCTCCAAGTTAACTGGAATCTCTGCAAATATTTACTCACCTGATCTTGATGACCCTTGTCAGGAAAGATGAGTATACCAGTTGCACTTAGCTACCCAAATGTCGTTCTTCTAGGTTGAAAAGTTCGTTTGCAGGAACACTTTGAATTTTTAGGTTTCACTTCACTTTTCCTTATAGGGACGTATGCATTTGGACTTATAAATCAAACACGGTTTATGCTAGCTGCTTGAAACTGAAACTCACTCAACTAGTTCTCAGTGAGATCTCTATGCTTTGTTTTCTGTTGAAGTAACCCTAAGCAGAGGCCAGGGAAAGAAACTTTCATTGGAAAGCATTTGCAGTGATTCCACAGAACTTTGAGTTTCCTGGAATCTCAGCAAATATTTTTTCACCCTAACTTTTTGTTAACTCGACAGGAAAGATAAGTATACCGGTTGCATTTGGCTGCCCAAATTTAGATCTTCTAGGTCGAATAGTTGGTTTGCAGGAATACTTTGAAATTTTAGGTTTCACTTCATTTTCCCCTATAGGGATACATGCACATGGAACTCTAAATCAAACACGGTTTTTGCTGTGTGCTTGTAACTTGACTCATTCAACTAGTTCTCAGTGCACTCTCTATGCATTGTTCCCTGTTGAAGTAGCCCTAAGCAGAGGCAAGGAAAACACACTTTCTTTGGAAAGTATTCACCGAGCTTCCAAAAAACTCAGAGATTACGGAAACCTCAGCAAATATTTTGTAACCCTATCTTGTTGATACTTGGTAGGATAAAGGTGTATACCAGTTGCGCTTGGCTGCACAAATTTTGTTCTGCTAGGTTGAAGCATTCCTTTGCAGGATGACTTTGAATATTTAGGTTTTACTACATTTTCCCCTCTAGGGATACATGCTTTTGAAAATCTAAATCAAACACGGTTTGTGCTAGCTGCTTGAAACTTGACTCACTGAATGAATTCTCATTGTGCTCTCTACGCTTCGTTACCGGTTTATGTACCCCTAAGCAGAGCAAAGAAAAATGGACTTTCATTTGAACGTGTTTGTAGAGCATCCACAGAACTCAAGAGTTTACTGGATTCTCAGCAAATGTTTTTTCACCCGATCTTGTTGAAACTTGGCAGCAAAAATGAGTATATGGGTTGCACTTGGCAGCCCAAATTTCGTAATCTTATGTTGAAGAGTTCCTTTGCAGGAACACTTTGAATTTTTAGGTTTAACTTCTTTTTCCCTATGTGAATACATGCATTTGGAATGCTAAATCAAACACAGTTTGTGATACCTGTTTGAAACTTGGCTCACTCAATTAGTTCTCAGTGCACTCTCTATGCATTGTCCCCCGCTGAAGTATCCCCAAGCAGAGGCAAGGAAAATACGCTTTCTTATGTAAGTGTTTGCAGAGCTTCCACAAAACTCCCAAGTTTACTGGAATTTCAGCGAATCTTTTTTCACTTGATCTTGTTGATCCTAGGTAAGAAAGATGAGTATACCAATTGCATTTGCCTGCCAAAATTTCGTTCTTCTAAGTTGAAGCATCTGCTTTCAGGAAGACATTGCATTTGGGGGGTTTCTCTTCATTTTAACCTGTAGGAATACATGCATTTGGAACTCTAAATCAAACACTGTTTGTGCTAGCTGCTTGAAGCTTGACTCACTCAATTAGTTCCTGGTGTACTCTCTGTGCTTTGTTCCCTGTTGAAGTGGTCCTAAGTGGAGGCGAGGAACATACGCTTTCCTTAGAAAGCATTTACAGAGCTTCAACAGAGCTCCAAGTGAACTGGAATCTCTGCAAATATTTACTCACCTGATCTTGATGACCCTTGTCAGGAAAGATGAGTATACCAGTTGCACTTAGCTACCCAAATGTCGTTCTTCTAGGTTGAAAAGTTCGTTTGCAGGAACACTTTGAATTTTTAGGTTTCACTTCACTTTTCCTTATAGGGACGTATGCATTTGGACTTATAAATCAAACACGGTTTATGCTAGCTGCTTGAAACTGAAACTCACTCAACTAGTTCTCAGTGCGATCTCTATGCTTTGTTTTCTGTTGAAGTAACCCTAAGCAGAGGCCAGGGAAAGAAACTTTCATTGGAAAGCATTTGCAGTGATTCCACAGAACTTTGAGTTTCATGGAATCTCAGCAAATATTTTTTCACCCTAACTTGTTCTTAACTCGACAGGAAAGATAAGTATACCGGTTGCATTTGGCTGCCCAAATTTAGATCTTCTAGGTCGAATAGTTGGTTTGCAGGAATACTTTGAAATTTTAGGTTTCACTTCATTTTCCCCTATAGGGATACATGCACATGGAACTCTAAATCAAACACGGTTTTTGCTGTGTGCTTGTAACTTGACTCATTCAACTAGTTCTCAGTGCACTCTCTATGCATTGTTCCCTGTTGAAGTAGCCCTAAGCAGAGGCAAGGAAAACACACTTTCTTTGGAAAGTATTCACCGAGCTTCCAAAAAACTCAGAGATTACGGAAACCTCAGCAAATATTCTGTCACCCTATCTTGTTGATACTTGGTAGGAAAAAGGTGTATACCAGTTGCGCTTGGCTGCACAAATTTTGTTCTGCTAGGTGGAAGCATTCCTTTGCAGGATGACTTTGAATATTTAGGTTTTACTACATTTTCCCCTCTAGGGATACATGCTTTTGAAAATCTAAATCAAACACGGTTTGTGCTAGCTGCTTGAAACTTGACTCACTGAATGAATTCTCATTGTGCTCTCTACGCTTCGTTACCAGTTTATGTATCCCTAAGCAGAGCAAAGAAAAATGGACTTTCATTTGAACGTGTTTATAGAGCATCCACAGAACTCAAGAGTTTACTGGACTCTCAGGAAATGTTTTTTCACCCGATCTTGTTGAAACTTGGCAGCAAAAATGAGTATATGGGTTGCACTTGGCAGCCCAAATTTCGTAATCTTATGTTGAAGAGTTCCTTTGCAGGAACACTTTGAATTTTTAGGTTTAACTTCTTTTTTCCCTATGTGAATACATGCATTTGGAATGCTAAATCAAACACAGTTTGTGATACCTGTTTGAAACTTGGCTCACTCAATTAGTTCTCAGTGCACTGTCTATGCATTGTCCCCCGCTGAAGTATCCCCAAGCAGAGGCAAGGAAAATACGCTTTCTTTTGTAAGTGTTTGCAGAGCTTCCACAAAACTCCCAAGTTTACTGGAATTTCAGCGAATATTTTTTCACTTGATCTTGTTGATCCTATGTAAGAAAGATGAGTATACCAGTTGCATTTGCCTGCCAAAATTTCGTTCTTCTAAGTTTAAGCATGTGCTTTCAGGAAGACATTGCATTTGGGGGGTTTCTCTTCATTTTAACCTATAGGAATACATGCATTTGGAACTCTAAATCAAACACTGTTTGTGCTAGCTGCTTGAAGCTTGACTCACTCAATTAGTTCCTGGTGTACTCTCTGTGCTTTGTTCCCTGTTGAAGTGGACCTAAGTGGAGGCGAGGAACATACGCTTTCCTTTGAAAGCATTTACAGAGCTTCAACAGAGCTCCAAGTTAACTGGAATCTCTGCAAATATTTACTCACCTGATCTTGATGACCCTTGTCAGGAAAGATGAGTATACCAGTTGCACTTAGCTACCCAAATGTCGTTCTTCTAGGTTGAAAAGTTCGTTTGCAGGAACACTTTGAATTTTTAGGTTTCACTTCACTTTTCCTTATAGGGACGTATGCATTTGGACTTATAAATCAAACACGGTTTATGCTAGCTGCTTGAAACTGAAACTCACTCAACTAGTTCTCAGTGAGATCTCTATGCTTTGTTTTCTGTTGAAGTAACCCTAAGCAGAGGCCAGGGAAAGAAACTTTCATTGGAAAGCATTTGCAGTGATTCCACAGAACTTTGAGTTTCCTGGAATCTCAGCAAATAATTTTTCACCCTAACTTGTTGTTAACTTGACAGGAAAGATAAGTAGACCGGTTGCATTTGGCTGCCCAAATTTAGATCTTCTAGGTTGAATAGTTGGTTTGCAGGAATACTTTGAAATTTTAGGTTTCACTTCATTTTCCCCTATAGGGATACCTGCACATGGAACTCTAAATCAAACACGGGTTTTGCTGTGTGCTTGTAACTTGACTCATTCAACTAGTTCTCAGTGCACTCTCTATGCATTGTTCCCTGTTGAAGTAGCCCTAAGCAGAGGCAAGGAAAACACACTTTCTTTGGAAAGTATTCACCGAGCTTCCAAAAAACTCAGAGATTACGGAAACCTCAGCAAATATTTTGTCACCCTATCTTGTTGATACTTGGTAGGAAAAAGGTGTATACCAGTTGCGCTTGGCTGCACAAATTTTGTTCTGCTACGTCGAAGCATTCCTTTGCAGGATGACTTTGAATATTTAGGTTTTACTACATTTTCCCCTCTAGGGATACATGCTTTGGAAAATCTAAATCAAACACGGTTTGTGCTAGCTGCTTGAAACTTGACTCACTGAATGAATTCTCATTGTGCTCTCTACGCTTCGTTACTGGTTTATGTACCCCTAAGCAGAGCAAAGAAAAATGGACTTTCATTTAAACTTGTTTGTAGAGCATCCACAGAACTCAAGAGTTTACTGGACTCTCAGCAAATGTTTTTTCACCCGATCTTGTTGAAACTTGGCGGCAAAAATGAGTATATGGGTTGCACTTGGCAGCCCAAATTTCGTAATCTTATGTTGAAGAGTTCCTTTGCAGGAACACCTTGAATTTTTAGGTTTAACTTCTTTTTTCCCTATGTGAATACATGCATTTGGAATGCTAAATCAAACACAGTTTGTGATACCTGTTTGAAACTTGGCTCACTCAATTAGTTCTCAGTGCACTCTCTATGCATTGTCCCCCCCTGAAGTATCCCCAAGCAGAGGCAAGGAAAATACGCTTTCTTATGTAAGTGTTTGCAGAGCTTCCACAAAACTCCCAAGTTTACTGGAATTTCAGCGAATATTTTTTCACTTGATCTTGTTGATCCTAGGTAAGAAAGATGAGTATACCAGTTGCATTTGCCTGCCAAAATTTCGTTCTTCTAAGTTGAAGCATGTGCTTTCAGGAAGACATTGCATTTGGGGGGTTTCTCTTCATTTTAACCTATAGGAATACATGCATTTGGAACTCTAAATCAAACACTGTTTGAGCTAGCTGCTTGAAGCTTGACTAACTCAATTAGTTCCTGGTGTACTCTCTGTGCTTTGTTCCCTGTTGAAGTGGTCCTAAGTGGAGGCGAGGAACATACGCTTTCCTTAGAAAGCATTTACAGAGCTTCAACAGAGCTCCAAGAGAACTGGAATCTCTGCAAATATTTACTCACCTGATCTTGATGACCCTTGTCAGGAAAGATGAGTATACCATTTGCACTTAGCTACCCAAATGTCGTTCTTCTAGGTTGAAAAGTTCGTTTGCAGGAACACTTTGAATTTTTAGGTTTCACTTCACTTTTCCTTATAGAGACGTATGCATTTGGACTTATGAATCAAACACGGTTTATGCTAGCTGCTTGAAACTGAAACTCACTCAACTAGTTCTCAGTGCGATCTCTATGCTTTGTTTTCTGTTGAAGTAACCCTAAGCAGAGGCCAGGGAAAGAAACTTTCATTGGAAAGCATTTGCAGTGATTCCACAGAACTTTGAGTTTCCTGGAATCTCAGCAAATATTTTTTCACCCTAACTTTTTGTTAACTCGACAGGAAAGATAAGTATACCGGTTGCATTTGGCTGCCCAAATTTAGATCTTCTAGGTCGAATAGTTGGTTTGCAGGAATACTTTGAAATTTTAGGTTTCACTTCATTTTCCCCTATAGGGATACATGCACATGGAACTCTAAATCAAACACGGTTTTTGCTGTGTGCTTGTAACTTGACTCATTCAACTAGTTCTCAGTGCACTCTCTATGCATTGTTCCCTGTTGAAGTAGCCCTAAGCAGAGGCAAGGAAAACACACTTTCTTTGGAAAGTATTCACCGAGCTTCCAAAAAACTCAGAGATTACGGAAACCTCAGCAAATATTTTGTCACCCTATCTTGTTGATACTTGGTAGGATAAAGGTGTATACCAGTTGCGCTTGGCTGCACAAATTTTGTTCTGCTAGGTTGAAGCATTCCTTTGCAGGATGACTTTGAATATTTAGGTTTTACTACATTTTCCCCTCTAGGGATACATGCTTTTGAAAATCTAAATCAAACACGGTTTGTGCTAGCTGCTTGAAACTTGACTCACTGAATGAATTCTCATTGTGCTCTCTACGCTTCGTTACCGGTTTATGTACCCCTAAGCAGAGCAAAGAAAAATGGACTTTCATTTGAACGTGTTTGTAGAGCATCCACAGAACTCAAGAGTTTACTGGATTCTCAGCAAATGTTTTTTCACCCGATCTTGTTGAAACTTGGCAGCAAAAATGAGTATATGGGTTGCACTTGGCAGCCCAAATTTCGTAATCTTATGTTGAAGAGTTCCTTTGCAGGAACACTTTGAATTTTTAGGTTTAACTTCTTTTTCCCTATGTGAATACATGCATTTGGAATGCTAAATCAAACACAGTTTGTGATACCTGTTTGAAACTTGGCTCACTCAATTAGTTCTCAGTGCACTCTCTATGCATTGTCCCCCGCTGAAGTATCCCCAAGCAGAGGCAAGGAAAATACGCTTTCTTATGTAAGTGTTTGCAGAGCTTCCACAAAACTCCCAAGTTTACTGGAATTTCAGCGAATCTTTTTTCACTTGATCTTGTTGATCCTAGGTAAGAAAGATGAGTATACCAATTGCATTTGCCTGCCAAAATTTCGTTCTTCTAAGTTGAAGCATCTGCTTTCAGGAAGACATTGCATTTGGGGGGTTTCTCTTCATTTTAACCTGTAGGAATACATGCATTTGGAACTCTAAATCAAACACTGTTTGTGCTAGCTGCTTGAAGCTTGACTCACTCAATTAGTTCCTGGTGTACTCTCTGTGCTTTGTTCCCTGTTGAAGTGGTCCTAAGTGGAGGCGAGGAACATACGCTTTCCTTAGAAAGCATTTACAGAGCTTCAACAGAGCTCCAAGTGAACTGGAATCTCTGCAAATATTTACTCACCTGAACTTGATGACCCTTGTCAGGAAAGATGAGTATACCAGTTGCACTTAGCTACCCAAATGTCGTTCTTCTAGGTTGAAAAGTTCGTTTGCAGGAACACTTTGAATTTTTAGGTTTCACTTCACTTTTCCTTATAGGGACGTATGCATTTGGACTTATAAATCAAACACGGTTTATGCTAGCTGCTTGAAACTGAAACTCACTCAACTAGTTCTCAGTGCGATCTCTATGCTTTGTTTTCTGTTGAAGTAACCCTAAGCAGAGGCCAGGGAAAGAAACTTTCATTGGAAAGCATTTGCAGTGATTCCACAGAACTTTGAGTTTCATGGAATCTCAGCAAATATTTTTTCACCCTAACTTGTTCTTAACTCGACAGGAAAGATAAGTATACCGGTTGCATTTGGCTGCCCAAATTTAGATCTTCTAGGTCGAATAGTTGGTTTGCAGGAATACTTTGAAATTTTAGGTTTCACTTCATTTTCCCCTATAGGGATACATGCACATGGAACTCTAAATCAAACACGGTTTTTGCTGTGTGCTTGTAACTTGACTCATTCAACTAGTTCTCAGTGCACTCTCTATGCATTGTTCCCTGTTGAAGTAGCCCTAAGCAGAGGCAAGGAAAACACACTTTCTTTGGAAAGTATTCACCGAGCTTCCAAAAAACTCAGAGATTACGGAAACCTCAGCAAATATTCTGTCACCCTATCTTGTTGATACTTGGTAGGAAAAAGGTGTATACCAGTTGCGCTTGGCTGCACAAATTTTGTTCTGCTAGGTGGAAGCATTCCTTTGCAGGATGACTTTGAATATTTAGGTTTTACTACATTTTCCCCTCTAGGGATACATGCTTTTGAAAATCTAAATCAAACACGGTTTGTGCTAGCTGCTTGAAACTTGACTCACTGAATGAATTCTCATTGTGCTCTCTACGCTTCGTTACCAGTTTATGTATCCCTAAGCAGAGCAAAGAAAAATGGACTTTCATTTGAACGTGTTTATAGAGCATCCACAGAACTCAAGAGTTTACTGGACTCTCAGGAAATGTTTTTTCACCCGATCTTGTTGAAACTTGGCAGCAAAAATGAGTATATGGGTTGCACTTGGCAGCCCAAATTTCGTAATCTTATGTTGAAGAGTTCCTTTGCAGGAACACTTTGAATTTTTAGGTTTAACTTCTTTTTTCCCTATGTGAATACATGCATTTGGAATGCTAAATCAAACACAGTTTGTGATACCTGTTTGAAACTTGGCTCACTCAATTAGTTCTCAGTGCACTGTCTATGCATTGTCCCCCGCTGAAGTATCCCCAAGCAGAGGCAAGGAAAATACGCTTTCTTTTGTAAGTGTTTGCAGAGCTTCCACAAAACTCCCAAGTTTACTGGAATTTCAGCGAATATTTTTTCACTTGATCTTGTTGATCCTATGTAAGAAAGATGAGTATACCAGTTGCATTTGCCTGCCAAAATTTCGTTCTTCTAAGTTTAAGCATGTGCTTTCAGGAAGACATTGCATTTGGGGGGTTTCTCTTCATTTTAACCTATAGGAATACATGCATTTGGAACTCTAAATCAAACACTGTTTGTGCTAGCTGCTTGAAGCTTGACTCACTCAATTAGTTCCTGGTGTACTCTCTGTGCTTTGTTCCCTGTTGAAGTGGACCTAAGTGGAGGCGAGGAACATACGCTTTCCTTTGAAAGCATTTACAGAGCTTCAACAGAGCTCCAAGTTAACTGGAATCTCTGCAAATATTTACTCACCTGATCTTGATGACCCTTGTCAGGAAAGATGAGTATACCAGTTGCACTTAGCTACCCAAATGTCGTTCTTCTAGGTTGAAAAGTTCGTTTGCAGGAACACTTTGAATTTTTAGGTTTCACTTCACTTTTCCTTATAGGGACGTATGCATTTGGACTTATAAATCAAACACGGTTTATGCTAGCTGCTTGAAACTGAAACTCACTCAACTAGTTCTCAGTGAGATCTCTATGCTTTGTTTTCTGTTGAAGTAACCCTAAGCAGAGGCCAGGGAAAGAAACTTTCATTGGAAAGCATTTGCAGTGATTCCACAGAACTTTGAGTTTCCTGGAATCTCAGCAAATAATTTTTCACCCTAACTTGTTGTTAACTTGACAGGAAAGATAAGTAGACCGGTTGCATTTGGCTGCCCAAATTTAGATCTTCTAGGTTGAATAGTTGGTTTGCAGGAATACTTTGAAATTTTAGGTTTCACTTCATTTTCCCCTATAGGGATACCTGCACATGGAACTCTAAATCAAACACGGGTTTTGCTGTGTGCTTGTAACTTGACTCATTCAACTAGTTCTCAGTGCACTCTCTATGCATTGTTCCCTGTTGAAGTAGCCCTAAGCAGAGGCAAGGAAAACACACTTTCTTTGGAAAGTATTCACCGAGCTTCCAAAAAACTCAGAGATTACGGAAACCTCAGCAAATATTTTGTCACCCTATCTTGTTGATACTTGGTAGGAAAAAGGTGTATACCAGTTGCGCTTGGCTGCACAAATTTTGTTCTGCTACGTCGAAGCATTCCTTTGCAGGATGACTTTGAATATTTAGGTTTTACTACATTTTCCCCTCTAGGGATACATGCTTTTGAAAATCTAAATCAAACACGGTTTGTGCTAGCTGCTTGAAACTTGACTCACTGAATGAATTCTCATTGTGCTCTCTACGCTTCGTTACTGGTTTATGTACCCCTAAGCAGAGCAAAGAAAAATGGACTTTCATTTAAACTTGTTTGTAGAGCATCCACAGAACTCAAGAGTTTACTGGACTCTCAGCAAATGTTTTTTCACCCGATCTTGTTGAAACTTGGCGGCAAAAATGAGTATATGGGTTGCACTTGGCAGCCCAAATTTCGTAATCTTATGTTGAAGAGTTCCTTTGCAGGAACACCTTGAATTTTTAGGTTTAACTTCTTTTTTCCCTATGTGAATACATGCTTTTGGAATGCTAAATCAAACACAGTTTGTGATACCTGTTTGAAACTTGGCTCACTCAATTAGTTCTCAGTGCACTCTCTATGCATTGTCCCCCGCTGAAGTATCCCCAAGCAGAGGCAAGGAAAATACGCTTTCTTATGTAAGTGTTTGCAGAGCTTCCACAAAACTCCCAAGTTTACTGGAATTTCAGCGAATATTTTTTCACTTGATCTTGTTGATCCTAGGTAAGAAAGATGAGTATACCAGTTGCATTTGCCTGCCAAAATTTCGTTCTTCTAAGTTGAAGCATGTGCTTTCAGGAAGACATTGCATTTGGGGGGTTTCTCTTCATTTTAACCTATAGGAATACATGCATTTGGAACACTAAATCAAACACTGTTTGTGCTAGCTGCTTGAAGCTTGACTCACTCAATTAGTTCCTGGTGTACTCTCTGTGCTTTGTTCCCTGTTGAAGTGGTCCTAAGTGGAGGCAAGGAACATAGGCTTTCCTTAGAAAGCATTTACAGAGCTTCAACAGAGCTCCAAGTGAACTGGAATCTCTGCAAATATTTACTCACCTGATCTTGATGACCCTTGTCAGGAAAGATGAGTATACCAGTTGCACTTAGCTACCCAAATGTCGTTCTTCTAGGTTGAAAACTTCGTTTGCAGGAACACTTTGAATTTTTAGGTTTCACTTCACTTTTCCTGATAGGGACGTATGCATTTGGACTTATAAATCAAACACGGTTTATGCTAGCTGCTTGACACTGAAACTCACTCAACTAGTTCTCAGTGGGATCTCTATGCTTTGTTTTCTGTTGAAGTAACCCTAAGCAGAGGCCAGGGAAAGAAACTTTCATTGGAAAGCATTTGCAGTGATTGCACAGAACTTTGAGTTTCCTGGAATCTCAGCAAATATTTTTTCACCCTAAATTGTTGTTAACTCGACAGGAAAGATAAGTAGACCGGTTGCATTTGGCTGCCCAAATTTAGATCTTCTAGGTTGAATAGTTGGTTTGCAGGAATACTTTGAAATTTTAGGTTTCACTTCATTTTCCCCTATAGGGATACATGCACATGGAACTCTAAATCAAACACGGTTTTTGCTGTGTGCTTGTAACTTGACTCATTCAACTAGTTCTCAGTGCACTCTCTATGCATTGTTCCCTGTTGAAGTAGCCCTAAGCAGAGGCAAGGAAAACACACTTTCTTTGGAAAGTATTCACCGAGCTTCCAAAAAACTCAGAGATTACGGAAACCTCAGCAAATATTTTGTCACCCTATCTTGTTGATACTTGGTAGGAAAAAGGTGTATACTAGTTGCGCTTGGCTGCACAAATTTTGTTCTGCTATGTTGAAGCATTCCTTTGCAGGATGACTTTGAATATTTAGGTTTTACTACATTTTCCCCTCTAGGGATACATGCTTTTGAAAATCTAAATCAAACACGGTTTGTGCTAGCTGCTTGAAACTTGACTCACTGAATGAATTCTCATTGTGCTCTCTACGCTTCGTTACTGGTTTATGTACCCCTAAGCAGAGCAAAGAAAAATGGACTTTCATTTAAACTTGTTTGTAGAGCATCCACAGAACTCAAGAGTTTACTGGACTCTCAGCAAATGTTTTTTCACCCGATCTTGTTGAAACTTGGCAGCAAAAATGAGTATATGGGTTGCACTTGGCAGCCCAAATTTCGTAATCTTATGTTGAAGAGTTCCTTTGCAGGAACACCTTGAATTTTTAGGTTTAACTTCTTTTTTCCCTATGTGAATACATGCATTTGGAATGCTAAATCAAACACAGTTTGTGATACCTGTTTGAAACTTGGCTCACTCAATTAGTTCTCAGTGCACTCTCTATGCATTGTCCCCCGCTGAAGTATCCCCAAGCAGAGGCAAGGAAAATACGCTTTCTTATGTAAGTGTTTGCAGAGCTTCCACAAAACTCCCAAGTTTACTGGAATTTCAGCGAATATTTTTTCACTTGATCTTGTTGATCCTAGGTAAGAAAGATGAGTATACCAGTTGCATTTGCCTGCCAAAATTTCGTTCTTCTAAGTTGAAGCATGTGCTTTCAGGAAGACATTGCATTTGGGGGGTTTCTCTTCATTTTAACCTATAGGATTACATGCATTTGGAACACTAAATCAAACACTGTTTGTGCTAGCTGCTTGAAGCTTGACTCACTCAATTAGTTCCTGGTGTACTCTCTGTGCTTTGTTCCCTGTTGAAGTGGTCCTAATTGGAGGCAAGGAACATAGGCTTTCCTTAGAAAGCATTTACAGAGCTTCAACAGAGCTCCAAGTGAAATGGAATCTCTGCAAATATTTACTCACCTGATCTTGATGACCCTTGTCAGGAAAGATGAGTATACCAGTTGCACTTAGCTACCCAAATGTCGTTCTTCTAGGTTGAAAACTTCGTTTGCAGGAACACTTTGAATTTTTAGGTTTCACTTCACTTTTCCTGATAGGGACGTATGCATTTGGACTTATAAATCAAACACGGTTTATGCTAGCTGCTTGACACTGAAACTCACTCAACTAGTTCTCAGTGGGATCTCTATGCTTTGTTTTCTGTTGAAGTAACCCTAAGCAGAGGCCAGGGAAAGAAACTTTCATTGGAAAGCATTTGCAGTGATTGCACAGAACTTTGAGTTTCCTGGAATCTCAGCAAATATTTTTTCACCCTAAATTGTTCTTAACTCGACAGGAAAGATAAGTAGACCGGTTGCATTTGGCTGCCCAAATTTAGATCTTCTAGGTTGAATAGTTGGTTTGCAGGAATACTTTGAAATTTTAGGTTTCACTTCATTTTCCCCTATAGGGATACATGCACATGGAACTCTAAATCAAACACGGTTTTTGCTGTGTGCTTGTAACTTGACTCATTCAACTAGTTCTCAGTGCACTCTCTATGCATTGTTCCCTGTTGAAGTAGCCCTAAGCAGAGGCAAGGAAAACACACTTTCTTTGGAAAGTATTCACCGAGCTTCCAAAAAACTCAGAGATTACGGAAACCTCAGCAAATATTTTGTCACCCTATCTTGTTGATACTTGGTAGGAAAAAGGTGTATACTAGTTGCGCTTGGCTGCACAAATTTTGTTCTGCTATGTTGAAGCATTCCTTTGCAGGATGACTTTGAATATTTAGGTTTTACTACATTTTCCCCTCTAGGGATACATGCTTTTGAAAATCTAAATCAAACACGGTTTGTGCTAGCTGCTTGAATCTTGACTCACTGAATGAATTCTCATTGTGCTCTCTACGCATTGTTACCGGTTTATGTACCCCTAAGCAGAGCAAAGAAAAATAGACTTTCATTTGAACGTGTTTGTAGAGCATCCACAGAACTCAAGAGTTTACTGGACTCTCAGCAAATGTTTTTTCACCCGATCTTGTTGAAACTTGGCAGCAAAAATGAGTATATGGGTTGCACTTGGCAGCCCAAATTTCGTAATCTTATGTTGAAGAGTTCCTTTGCAGGAACACCTTGAATTTTTAGGTTTAACTTCTTTTTTCCCTATGTGAATACATGCATTTGGAATGCTAAATCAAACACAGTTTGTGATACCTGTTGGAAACTTGGCTCACTCAATTAGTTCTCAGTGCACTCTCTATGCATTGTCCCCCGCTGAAGTATCCCCAAGCAGAGGCAAGGAAAATACGCTTTCTTATGTAAGTGTTTGCAGAGCTTCCACAAAACTCCCAAGTTTACTGGAATTTCAGCGAATATTTTTTCACTTGATCTTGTTGATCCTAGGTAAGAAAGATGAGTATACCAGTTGCATTTGCCTGCCAAAATTTCGTTCTTCTAAGTTGAAGCATGTGCTTTCAGGAAGACATTGCATTTGGGGGGTTTCTCTTCATTTTAACCTATAGGAATCCATGCATTTGGAACTCTAAATCAAACACTGTTTGTGCTAGCTGCTTGAAGCTTGACTCACTCAATTAGTTCCTGGTGTACTCTCTGTGCTTTGTTTCCTGTTGAAGTGGTCCTAAGTGGAGGCGAGGAACATACGCTTTCCTTAGAAAGCATTTACAGAGCTTCAACAGAGCTCCAAGTGAACTGGAATCTCTGCAAATATTTACTCACCTGATCTTGATGACCCTTGTCAGGAAAGATGAGTATACCAGTTGCACTTAGCTACCCAAATGTCGTTCTTCTAGGTTGAAAAGTTCGTTTGCAGGAACACTTTGAATTTTTAGGTTTCACTTCACTTTTCCTGATAGGGACGTATGCATTTGGACTTATAAATCAAACACGGTTTATGCTACCTGCTTGAAACTGAAACTCACTCAACTAGTTCTCAGTGGGATCTCTATGCTTTGTTTTCTGTTGAAGTAACCCTAAGCAGAGGCCAGGGAAAGAAACTTTCATTGGAAAGCATTTGCAGTGATTCCACAGAACTTTGAGTTTCCTGGAATCTCAGCAAATATTTTTTCACCCTAACTTGTTGTTAACTCGACAGGAAAGATAAGTAGACCGGTTGCATTTGGCTGCCCAAATTTAGATCTTCTAGGTTGAATAGTTGGTTTGCAGGAGTACTTTGAAATTTTAGGTTTCACTTCATTTTCCCTATAGGGATACATGCACATGGAACTCTAAATCAAACACGGTTTTTGCTGTGTGTTTGTAACTTGACTCATTCAACTAGTTCTCAGTGCACTCTCTATGCATTGTTCCCTGTTGAAGTAGCCCTAAGCAGAGGCAAGGAAAACACACTTTCTTTGGAAAGTATTCACCGAGCTTCCAAAAAACTCAGAGATTACGGAAACCTCAGCAAATATTTTGTCACCCTATCTTGTTGATACTTGGTAGGAAAAAGGTGTATACTAGTTGCGCTTGGCTGCACAAATTTTGTTCTGCTATGTTGAAGCATTCCTTTGCAGGATGACTTTGAATATTTAGGTTTTACTACATTTTCCCCTCTAGGGATACATGCTTTGGAAAATCTAAATCAAACACGGTTTGTGCTAGCTGCTTGAAACTTGACTCACTGAATGAATTCTCATTGTGCTCTCTACGCTTTGTTACCAGTTTATGTACCCCTAAGCAGAGCAAAGAAAAATAGACTTTCATTTGAACGTGTTTGTAGAGCATCCACAGAACTCAAGAGTTTACTGGACTCTCAGCAAATGTTTTTTCACACGATCTTGTTGAAACTTGGCAGCAAAAATGAGTATATGGGTTGCACTTGGCAGCCCAAATTTCGTAATCTTATGTTGAAGAGTTCCTTTGCAGGAACACCTTGAATTTTTAGGTTTAACTTCTTTTTTCCCTATGTGAATACATGCATTTGGAATGCTAAATCAAACACAGTTTGTGATACCTGTTTGAAACTTGGCTCACTCAATTAGTTCTCAGTGCACTCTCTATGCATTGTCCCCCGCTGAAGTATCCCCAAGCAGAGGCAAGGAAAATACGCTTTCTTATGTAAGTGTTTGCAGAGCTTCCACAAAACTCCCAAGTTTACTGGAATTTCAGCGAATATTTTTTCACTTGATCTTGTTGATCCTAGGTAAGAAAGATGAGTATACCAGTTGCATTTGC
This sequence comes from Marmota flaviventris, assembly GCF_047511675.1. Classification (NCBI taxonomy): domain Eukaryota; kingdom Metazoa; phylum Chordata; class Mammalia; order Rodentia; family Sciuridae; genus Marmota; species Marmota flaviventris. The sequence goes on along the minus strand of NW_027288372.1, from coordinate 9,143 downwards.
CTGCCAAAATTTCGTTCTTCTAAGTTGAAGCATGTGCTTTCAGGAAGACATTGCATTTGGGGGGTTTCTCTTCATTTTAACCTATAGGAATACATGCATTTGGAACTCTAAATCAAACACTGTTTGAGCTAGCTGTTTGAAGCTTGACTCACTCAATTAGTTCCTGGTGTACTCTCTGTGCTTTGTTCCCTGTTGAAGTGGTCCTAAGTGGAGGCGAGGAACATACGCTTTCCTTAGAAAGCATTTACAGAGCTTCAACAGAGCTCCAAGTTAACTGGAATCTCTCCAAATATTTACTCTCCTGATCTTGATGACCCTTGTCAGGAAAGATGAGTATACCATTTGCACTTAGCTACCCAAATGTCGTTCTTCTAGGTTGAAAAGTTCGTTTGCAGGAACACTTTGAATTTTTAGGTTTCACTTCACTTTTCCTTATAGGGACGTATGCATTTGGACTTATAAATAAAACACGGTTTACGCTAGCTGCTTGAAACTGAAACTCACTCAACTAGTTCTCAGTGCGATCTCTATGCTTTGTTTTCTGTTGAAGTAACCCTAAGCAGAGGCCAGGGAAAGAAACCTTCATTGGAAAGCATTTGCAGTGATTGCACAGAACTTTGAGTTTCCTGGAATCTCAGCAAATATTTTTTCACCCTAACTTGTTGTTAACTCGACAGGAAAGATAAGTAGACCGGTTGCATTTGGCTGCCCAAATTTAGATCTTCTAGGTTGAATAGTTGGTTTGCAGGAATACTTTGAAATTTTAGGTTTCACTTCATTTTGCCCTATAGGGATACATGCACATGGAACTCTAAATCAAACACGGTTTTTGCTGTGTGCTTGTAACTTGACTCATTCAACTAGTTCTCAGTGCACTCTCTATGCATTGTTCCCTGTTGAAGTAGCCCTAAGCAGAGGCAAGGAAAACACACTTTCTTGGAAAGTATTCACCGAGCTTCCAAAAAACTCAGAGATTACGGAAACCTCAGCAAATATTCTGTCACCCTATCTTGTTGATACTTGGTAGGAAAAAGGTGTATACCAGTTGCGCTTGGCTGCACAAATTTTGTTCTGCTACGTCGAAGCATTCCTTTGCAGGATGACTTTGAATATTTAGGTTTTACTACATTTTCCCCTCTAGGGATACATGCTTTTGAAAATCTAAATCAAACACGGTTTGTGCTAGCTGCTTGAAACCTGACTCACTGAATGGATTCTCATTGTGCTCTCTATGCTTTGTTACCGGTTTATGTACCCCTAAGCAGAGCAAAGAAAAATAGACTTTCATTTGAACGTGTTTGTAGAGCATCCACAGAACTCAAGAGTTTACTGGACTCTCAGCAAATGTTTTTTCACCCGATCTTGTTGATACTTGGCAGTAAAAATGAGTACATGGGTTGCACTTGGCAGCCCAAATTTCGTAATCTTATGTTGAAGAGTTCCTTTGCAGGAACACCTTGAATTTTTAGGTTTAACTTCTTTTTTCCCTATGTGAATACATGCATTTGGAATGCTAAATCAAACACAGTTTGTGATACCTGTTGGAAACTTGGCTCACTCAATTAGTTCTCAGTGCACTCTCTATGCATTGTCCCCCGCTGAAGTATCCCCAAGCAGAGGCAAGGAAAATACGCTTTCTTATGTAAGTGTTTGCAGAGCTTCCACAAAACTCCCAAGTTTACTGGAATTTCAGCGAATATTTTTTCACTTGATCTTGTTGATCCTAGGTAAGAAAGATGAGTATACCAGTTGCATTTGCCTGCCAAAATTTCATTCTTCTAAGTTGAAGCATGTGCTTTCAGGAAGACATTGCATTTGGGGGGTTTCTCTTCATTTTAACCTATAGGAATACATGCATTTGAACTCTAAATCAAACACTGTTTGTGCTAGCTGCTTGAAGCTTGACTCACTCATTTAGTTCCTGGTGTACTCTCTGTGCTTTGTTCCTTGTTGAAGTGGTCCTAAGTGGAGGCGAGGAACATACGCTTTCCTTAGAAAGCATTTACAGAGCTTCAACAGAGCTCCAAGTGAACTGGAATCTCTGCAAATATTTACTCACCTGATCTTGATGACCCTTGTCAGGAAAGATGAGTATACCAGTTGCACTTAGCTACCCAAATGTCGTTCTTCTAGGTTGAAAAGTTCGTTTGCAGGAACACTTTGAATTTTTAGGTTTCACTTCACTTTTCCTTATAGGGACGTATGCATTTGGACTTATAAATCAAACACGGTTTATGCAAGCTGCTTGAAACTGAAACTCACTCAACTAGTTCTCAGTGGGATCTCTATGCTTTGTTTTCTGTTGAAGTAACCCTAAGCAGAGGCCAGGGAAAGAAACTTTCTTTGGAAAGCATTTGCAGTGATTGCACAGAACTTTGAGTTTCCTGGAATCTCAGCAAATATTTTTTCACCCTAACTTGTTGTTAACTCGACAGGAAAGATAAGTAGACCGGTTGCATTTGGCTGCCCAAATTTAGATCTTCTAGGTTGAATAGTTGGTTTGCAGGAATACTTTGAAATTTTAGGTTTCACTTCATTTTGCCCTATAGGGATACATGCACATGGAACTCTAAATCAAACACGGGTTTTGCTGTGTGCTTGTAACTTGACTCATTCAACTAGTTCTCATTGCACTCTCTATGCATTGTTCCCTGTTGAAGTAGCCCTAAGCAGAGGCAAGGAAAACACACTTTCTTTGGAAAGTATTCACCGAGCTTCCAAAAAACTCAGAGATTACGGAAAACTCAGCAAATATTTTGTCACCCTATCTTGTTGATACTTGGTAAGAAAAAGGTGTATACCAGTTGCGCTTGGCTGCACAAATTTTGTTCTGCTAGGTGGAAGCATTCCTTTGCAGGATGACTTTGAATATTTAGGTTTTACTACATTTTCCCCTCTAGGGATACATGCTTTTGAAAATCTAAATCAAACACGGTTTGTGCTAGCTGCTTGAAACTTGACTCACTGAATGAATTCTCATTGTGCTCTCTATGCTTTGTTACCGGTTTATGTAGCCCTAAGCAGAGCAAAGAAAAATAGACTTTCATTTGAACATGTTTGTAGAGCATCCACAGAACTCAAGAGTTTACTGGACTCTCAGCAAATGTTTTTTCACCCGATCTTGTTGATACTTGGCAGCAAAAATGAGTATATGGGTTGCACTTGGCAGCCCAAATTTCGTAATCTTATGTTGAAGAGTTCCTTTGCAGGAACACTTTGAATTTTTAGGTTTAACTTCTTTTTTCCCTATGTGAATACATGCATTTGGAATGCTAAATCAAACACAGTTTGTGATACCTGTTTGAAACTTGGCTCACTCAATTAGTTCTCAGTGCACTCTCTATGCATTGTCCCCCGCTGAAGTATCCCCAAGCAGAGGCAAGGAAAATACGCTTTCTTATGTAAGTGTTTGCAGAGCTTCCACAAAACTCCCAAGTTTACTGGAATTTCAGCGAATACTTTTTCACTTGATCTTGTTGATCCTAGGTAAGAAAGATGAGTATACCAGTTGCATTTGCCTGCCAAAATTTCGTACTTCTAAGTTGAAGCATTTGCTTTCAGGAAGACATTGCATTTGGGGGGTTTCTCTTCATTTTTAACCTATAGGAATACATGCATTTGGAACTCTAAATCAAACACTGTTTGTGCTAGCTGCTTGAAGCTTGACTCACTCAATTAGTTCCCGGTGTACTCTCTGTGCTTTGTTCCCTGTTGAAGTGGTCCTAAGTGGAGGCGAGGAACATACGCTTTCCTTAGAAAGCATTTACAGAGCTTCAACAGAGCTCCACGTGAACTGGAATCTCTGCAAATATTTACTCACCTGATCTTGATGACCCTTGTCAGGAAAGATGAATATACCAGTTGCACTTAGCTACCCAAATGTCGTTCTTCTAGGTTGAAAAGTTCGTTTGCAGGAACACTTTGAATTTTTAGGTTTCACTTCACTTTTCCTTATAGTGACGTATGCATTTGGACTTATAAATCAAACACGGTTTATGCTAGCTGCTTGAAACTGAAACTCACTCAACTAGTTCTCAGTGCGATCTCTATGCTTTGTTTTCTGTTGAAGTAACCCTAAGCAGAGGCCAGGGAAAGAAACTTTCATTGGAAAGCATTTGCAGTGATTGCACAGAACTTTGAGTTTCCTGGAATCTCAGCAAATATTTTTTCACCCTAACTTGTTCTTAACTCGACAGGAAAGATAAGTAGACCGGTTGCATTTGGCTGCCCAAATTTAGATCTTCTAGGTTGAATAGTTGGTTTGCAGGAATACTTTGAAATTTTAGGTTTCACTTCATTTTCCCCTATAGGGATACATGCACATGGAACTCTAAATCAAACACGGTTTTTGCTGTGTGCTTGTAACTTGACTCATTCAACTAGTTCTCAGTGCACTCTCTATGCATTGTTCCCTGTTGAAGTAGCCCTAAGCAGAGGCAAGGAAAACACACTTTCTTTGGAAAGTATTCACCGAGCTTTCCAAAAAACTCAGAGATTACGGAAACCTCAGCAAATATTTTGTCACCCTATCTTGTTGATACTTGGTAGGAAAAAGGTGTATACCAGTTGCGCTTGGCTGCACAAATTTTGTTCTGCTACGTCGAAGCATTCCTTTGCAGGATGACTTTGAATATTTAGGTTTTACTACATTTTCCCCTCTAGGGATACATGCTTTTGAAAATCTAAATCAAACACGGTTTGTGCTAGCTGCTTGAAACTTGACTCACTGAATGAATTCTCATTGTGCTCTCTACGCTTTGTTACCGGTTTATGTACCCCTAAGCAGAGCAAAGAAAAATAGACTTTCATTTGAACGTGTTTGTAGAGCATCCACAGAACTCAAGAGTTTACTGGACTCTCAGCAAATGTTTTTTCACCCGATCTTGTTGAAACTTGGCAGCAAAAATGAGTATATAGGTTGCACTTGGCAGCCCAAATTTCGTAATCTTATGTTGAAGAGTTCCTTTGCAGAACACTTTGAATTTTTAGGTTTAACTTCTTTTTTCCCTATGTGAATACATGCATTTGGAATGCTAAATCAAACACAGTTTGTGATACCTGTTTGAAACTTGGCTCACTCAATTAGTTCTCAGTGCACTCTCTATGCATTGTCCCCCGCTGAAGTATCCCCAAGCAGAGGCAAGGAAAATACGCTTTCTTATGTAAGTGTTTGCAGAGCTTCCCACAAAACTCCCAAGTTTACTGGAATTTCAGCGAATACTTTTTCACTTGATCTTGTTGATCCTAGGTAAGAAAGATGAGTATACCAGTTGCATTTGCCTGCCAAAATTTCGTACTTCTAAGTTGAAGCATTTGCTTTCAGGAAGACATTGCATTTGGGGGGTTTCTCTTCATTTTAACCTATAGGAATACATGCATTTGGAACTCTAAATCAAACACTGTTTGTGCTAGCTGCTTGAAGCTTGACTCACTCATTTAGTTCCCGGTGTACTCTCTGTGCTTTGTTCCCTGTTGAAGTGGTCCTAAGTGGAGGCGAGGAACATACGCTTTCCTTAGAAAGCATTTACAGAGCTTCAACAGAGCTCCACGTGAACTGGAATCTCTGCAAGTATTTACTCACCTGATCTTGATGACCCTTGTCAGGAAAGATGAGTATACCAGTTGCACTTAGCTACCCAAATGTCGTTCTTCTAGGTTGAAAAGTTCGTTTGCAGGAACACTTTGAATTTTTAGGTTTCACTTCACTTTTCCTTATAGTGACGTATGCATTTGGACTTATAAATCAAACACGGTTTATGCTAGCTGCTTGAAACTGAAACTCACTCAACTAGTTCTCAGTGCGATCTCTATGCTTTGTTTTCTGTTGAAGTAACCCTAAGCAGAGGCCAGGGAAAAGAAACTTTCATTGGAAAGCATTTGCAGTGATTGCACAGAACTTTGAGTTTCCTGGAATCTCAGCAAATATTTTTTCACCCTAACTTGTTCTTAACTCGACAGGAAAGATAAGTAGACCGGTTGCATTTGGCTGCCCAAATTTAGATCTTCTAGTTGAATAGTTGGTTTGCAGGAATACTTTGAAATTTTAGGTTTCACTTCATTTTCCCCTATAGGGATACATGCACATGGAACTCTAAATCAAACACGGTTTTTGCTGTGTGCTTGTAACTTGACTCATTCAACTAGTTCTCAGTGCACTCTCTATGCATTGTTCCCTGTTGAAGTAGCCCTAAGCAGAGGCAAGGAAAACACACTTTCTTTGGAAAGTATTCACCGAGCTTCCAAAAAACGCAGAGATTATGGAAACCTCAGCAAACATTTTGTCACCCTATCTTGTTGACACTTGGTAGAAAAAAGGTGTATACCAGTTGCGCTTGGCTGCACAAATTTTGTTCTGCTATGTTGAAGCATTCCTTTGGCAGGATGACTTTGAATATTTAGGTTTTACTACATTTTCCCCTCTAGGGATACATGCTTTTGAAAATCTAAATCAAACACGGTTTGTGCTAGCTGCTTGAAACTTGACTCACTGAATGAATTCTCATTGTGCTCTCTACGCTTTGTTACCGGTTTATGTACCCCTAAGCAGAGCAAAGAAAAATAGACTTTCATTTGAACGTGTTTGTAGAGCATCCACAGAACTCAAGAGTTTACTGGACTCTCAGCAAATGTTTTTTCACCCGATCTTGTTGAAACTTGGCAGCAAAAATGAGTATATGGGTTGCACTTGGCAGCCCAAATTTCGTAATCTTATGTTGAAGAGTTCCTTTGCAGGAACACCTTGAATTTTTAGGTTTAACTTCTTTTTTCCCTATGTGAATACATGCATTTGGAATGCTAAATCAAACACAGTTTGTGATACCTGTTTGAAACTTGGCTCACTCAATTAGTTCTCAGTGCACTCTCTATGCATTGTCCCCCGCTGAAGTATCCCCAAGCAGAGGGAAGGAAAATACGCTTTCTTATGTAAGTGTTTGCAGAGCTTCCACAAAACTCCCAAGTTTACTGGAATTTCAGCGAATACTTTTCACTTGATCTTGTTGATCCTAGGTAAGAAAGATGAGTATACCAGTTGCATTTGCCTGCCAAAATTTCGTACTTCTAAGTTGAAGCATTTGCTTTCAGGAAGACATTGCATTTGGGGGGTTTCTCTTCATTTTAACCTATAGGAATACATGCATTTGGAACTCTAAATCAAACACTGTTTGTGCTAGCTGCTTGAAGCTTGACTCACTCAATTAGTTCCCGGTGTACTCTCTGTGCTTTGTTCCCTGTTGAAGTGGTCCTAAGTGGAGGCGAGGAACATACGCTTTCCTTAGAAAGCATTTACAGAGCTTCAACAGAGCTCCACGTGAACTGGAATCTCTGCAAATATTTACTCACCTGATCTTGATGACCCTTGTCAGGAAAGATGAGTATACCAGTTGCACTTAGCTACCCAAATGTCGTTCTTCTAGGTTGAAAAGTTCGTTTGCAGGAACACTTTGAATTTTTAGGTTTCACTTCACTTTTCCTTATAGTGACGTATGCATTTGGACTTATAAATCAAACACGGTTTATGCTAGCTGCTTGAAACTGAAACTCACTCACTAGTTCTCAGTGCGATCTCTATGCTTTGTTTTCTGTTGAAGTAACCCTAAGCAGAGGCCAGGGAAAGAAACTTTCATTGGAAAGCATTTGCAGTGATTGCACAGAACTTTGAGTTTCCTGGAATCTCAGCAAATATTTTTTCACCCTAACTTGTTCTTAACTCGACAGGAAAGATAAGTAGACCGGTTGCATTTGGCTGCCCAAATTTAGATCTTCTAGGTTGAATAGTTGGTTTGCAGGAATACTTTGAAATTTTAGGTTTCACTTCATTTTCCCCTATAGGGATACATGCACATGGAACTCTAAATCAATCAAACACGGTTTTTGCTGTGTGCTTGTAACTTGACTCATTCAACTAGTTCTCAGTGCACTCTCTATGCATTGTTCCCTGTTGAAGTAGCCCTAAGCAGAGGCAAGGAAAACACACTTTCTTTTGGAAAGTATTCACCGAGCTTCCAAAAAACGCAGAGATTATGGAAACCTCAGCAAACATTTTGTCACCCTATCTTGTTGACACTTGGTAGGAAAAAGGTGTATACCAGTTGCGCTTGGCTGCACAAATTTTGTTCTGCTATGTTGAAGCATTCCTTTGCAGGATGACTTTGAATATTTAGGTTTTACTACATTTTCCCTCTAGGGATACATGCTTTTGAAAATCTAAATCAAACACGGTTTGTACTAGCTGCTTGAAACTTGACTCACTGAATGAATTCTCATTGTGCTCTCTACGCTTTGTTACCGGTTTATGTACCCCTAAGCAGAGCAAAGAAAATAGACTTTCATTTGAACGTGTTTGTAGAGCATCCACAGAACTCAAGAGTTTACTGGACTCTCAGCAAATGTTTTTTCACCCGATCTTGTTGAAACTTGGCAGCAAAAATGAGTATATGGGTTGCACTTGGCAGCCCAAATTTCGTAATCTTATGTTGAAGAGTTCCTTTGCAGGAACACCTTGAATTTTTAGGTTTAACTTCTTTTTTCCCTATGTGAATACATGCATTTTGGAATGCTAAATCAAACACAGTTTGTGATACCTGTTTGAAACTTGGCTCACTCAATTAGTTCTCAGTGCACTCTCTATGCATTGTCCCCCGCTGAAGTATCCCCAAGCAGAGGCAAGGAAAATACGCTTTCTTATGTAAGTGTTTGCAGAGCTTCCACAAAACTCCCAAGTTTACTGGAATTTCAGCGAATATTTTTTTCACTTGATCTTGTTGATCCTAGGTAAGAAAGATGAGTATACCAGTTGCATTTGCCTGCCAAAATTTCGTTCTTCTAAGTTGAAGCATCTGCTTTCAGGAAGACATTGCATTTGGGGGGTTTCTCTTCATTTTAACCTATAGGAATACATGCATTTGGAACTCTAAATCAAACACTGTTTGTGCTAGCTGCTTGAAGCTTGACTCACTCAATTAGTTCCTGGTGTACTCTCTGTGCTTTGTTCCCTGTTGAAGTGGTCCTAAGTGGAGGCGAGGAACATACGCTTTCCTTAGAAAGCATTTACAGAGCTTCAGCAGAGCTCCAAGTGAACTGAATTTCTGCAAATATTTACTCACCTGATCTTGATGACCCTTGTCAGAAAGATGAGTATACCA